>NC_143017.1:132093783-132271283 GCF_055824585.1 Amblyomma mixtum | reverse complement strand
GTCGCATTTCGATGGCGGCGAAACTCTAGAGGCCCGTGTACTGTGCGACGTCAGGGAAGGTTAAAGAACCCCAGGTGGTCGGTATTATCGGGAGCCCTCCACTACGGCGTCTCTCAACAGCTTGAGTTGCTTTGGGGCGTTAAACCCCATCAGATCAAATCCTTACCAGTTAAGAATATTTATTTGTAGGGTGGAGCCAGGACACGGCAAAGCTTTTTGTGAGTATCTGTGCGCACGAGAGAAATGTTGCTATTTTACACGAGTAACACCCCCACGCAAAACGCCAGAAAAGGTGCGTAATACCTTGTACGGAGCGCTATGGTTTAAATGGCATTGCAAAATCACCTGGAGAGATGAAGTAGATATAGCTTTCTTTTGCCAAAAGAGTTCACAGTAGTATTGCCTCACTGCAGACATTCTGCCTATGCCACCACGCGAACACACTACAAGATGATAATGATGTCCTCAGCCTCTATGATTTGGCAAGTGGCCTAGCACCGTCTTCGTCTCTGGTTCCCGCTGCTGTTATGCGCGCTCAGTCCAAGTAAACGGCTCTCTTTATAAGTGCTACAATCTCGGTTACATGTTTGTGGGGCTGCTGGCGGGGGTTCTGGAAGAGTAAGCGTGGAGCTCGGATGTTAATCAGTCAGGTTTGGCAGCTGAGTGAAGCTTTTTTTTTCATCTGTATGCAGATAGTCTCAGGCAGTTCCCTCCTATCAATGAGCGATGCTACCGGTGTAAGTGCTTCGTCTGCCCCTGCTGCTAAACGAGCTTCCTTCATGGCAATCAAATACTTTGAGAGGAGTGTTTCTGGAAGAATGAGTATGTGTGGAAAATAAAGAGTTGTCTGAAACTCTACATCCATACATGTCTCTCAGATTTCTTTCCTCAATATATCGCAAAAACATAACACACAATAAGCAACGCTCAAAGTTCGCATTAGGAAGTATATTAATCATCGGTGAATTTTTTTGTCACTGACAAGTTTGATTTGAGAATTTTAAAAAGTATATACATTTTCGCCTCTCTAACAGAACTCGTTAGCATTAAGGTTCGAATTTGCCGCTTGTACACATAAAGGCAAAATAGTGTAATATAACACCAAGATTATATTCCTTTTAAAATAATAACAAGCAAGAGGCAGTGGACAGCAGGTGAAATCAAAGAACTGTGCAGACACAAATGAAAAATAAGATCAGGGGAAAGCAAAGTATTCACTGCAGCTTCAATGGGCGTCACATTGGCCCCAGACAGAATGATTTCATCAAAGACCGAGGATTCCAGGAGAGCCCTTGCTTTGATATCCATCAAGTACGCGCATTCTCTCGTGGCACAAGCTGTTGTAATACTTAAGTTTGGTTTGGTTTGGTTTATGGGGTTTAACGTCCCAAAGCGACTCAGGCTATGAGAGACGCCGTAGTGAAGGGCTCCGGAAATTTCGACCACCTGGGGTTCTTTAACGTGCACTGACATCGCACAGTACACGGGCCTCTAGAATTTCTCCTCCAAAGAAATTCCAGCCGCCGCGGCCGGGATCGAACCCGCGTCTTTCGGGTCAGCAGCCGAGCACCATAACCGCTGAGCCACCGCGGCGGTATAATACTTAAGTGTTAGGCCTGTAACTTTTCCAGATTATTCCTTGCAAACTATAAGCTACCTGCAATACACTGAAATGGCTGTCGTTAAGAGGACTACGTGCATAAAAAACAAAGTGAAATTCGGCTGCTTTTTCAAGGTCTACGCCTACTGTATTGCAAAAAAGCGATCAGAAACAAAAAAAAATTTGGCTGCTTCCTCAAGGTCTAAGGCTACTGTATTGCTATAAACAAAAAGAAAAATACCTTAGAAAACACCAAAGCCCTTCGCTCGACGCACAGAGCCTCCATTTGACGCATATCTCATAACGCTGCAGAGTCTCCACGTATTCTACAGCCGTTTTTCTGGGACAAAATAAAAGTAGAGCATTCAGGAAATCCACGTACTCTCCAGTACAAAGCATGTAATTAAACCACTGAACGCATTTCCCGACATCCAACTCAGCAATTAAGCAGTAAGAGCTTTACTTACTGTTAACTCTTTGACAGACTACTTGCAAGAAGACACCAACTGAAGATTCTCCCACCTTAGGATAATCAGCCTAATGCCAAAGCCTCAGACCCACCAGGGCCGTTAGTTCGGTGTAGTCGCAGCAAATCAGCGATGTAATGAAGTGGCTTCTTTTGCGCATGAGATGCGCAGATACCTAAATTGTTATCAATTAAAATGCAGCATACATCTATAACAGATATTTCCCAAAAGCATTAGTGTCGACAGTATATCCACAGTATTGGTAAAAAGAAGAGATACACCGTAAAACACTCAGCATTGTGAACACTACTGTCAATAATATCGAAAAACAGAAAGCATCGCCGATTTGTCTGATGCATTGTTTCTCGTTCAGGCGTAAAAAACTCGAAGGGCCGAACTCGCACCAAATGTATTCTCACTGATATTTTTATCTCCGCCGATGGTTGTATACCTTTGCTAAAAACTTCTCCATTTTTTAATTATTTTTCTGCTGCTGCTGTGATGTTACTAAAGTACAGATCCCCCTTTCCCCCTCCCCGCTTCTTTCATTCCTGCTTTTCGCTCTTTACTTACGGCAGTAATTCGATGCTTTGCACAAATAGAATACAACAGCCAAAGAAGAACTGAGAGTAACGGGGCCCTTCGAGTTTCGGAGTGCCTCAGATGATAGGGCCATTAGGAGAAATTTGGACGACCACACTGAGCTTCCAAGACCAGTCTAATGCTGCGACATAAAACTAAGCACTCGCGGCAACTTCTCCATTTCGGCATCCCCCTTGTACGTCGCTGAACTCAACCACTGCAGCTGCTGGAACAAGTGTGTCCCGAGTCCTGACAACGGCTGTCTGTAGTGGACCCAGTTTGATTTAGGACGCCGTTATACTGATCTGTCATTAGGTGAAGCGACCAGGCCTACAAGGAACCCAAGGGTTTAGAATCCATTCCTACAACCAAACGGCGAGTTGGCGGTCGTTGTTTCTTTAGCTTAAAAAAAAAAGGCCGCCTGCTAAAGCAAGAAACTCAAGCTAAGCAGAAAGCCAACGGTTCAATACCACCGATTGTGGCTCAATCTTTCCTCAAAATTTTATTTGTAATTTTTCTGCGCCCGAAAACGCATTACACTGATGGCTTGACGCGTGGGCAAGGCGTTCGGTCCGTGTGGGACACAGGCGCATTTAAAATGAATCGCACTGCGTGTGCTCAGATTACGTCATTAGGCAACAGTAAAATAATAAAAACAATAGTGACTCCGTTCCCTTACGGCACATCTCTGCTTTTAGACGTTCGTCAACGTCCAAATTCTGCCCGTCAGCGTCCTGCTAAAAGTAAGCTCAAATGCAGAACTGCCACTGTGGGAACTCTTATATGCCCCGTTCATATCCTCAGAAATGTTTTGCTATCGACATTTTCATGGACTGCATCGACACCTGCCCGAGCTGTCCACATTCGTAGAGCCATTAGACAGCCCTCAGGTCCGGCTGCTTGCAAACAGTGACAAATGGCGGCTTGATATGTTGGCAGCAAACACCGCCCTCGCCCACATTTTTGCCCGCAAGTTTTGTCTCTGAAAATGAGTCTACACCGTCCGCTAGTCGAGCTTGATGCATCGTGAAATGCTCGAATCCTCTTCAACGTGGCAGAGAGGCCTTCCAAAACATCCCTTGCGTAAAGATCTCGTTGGGAGCTCTTTCACATAGCTGCAAAGGTGTATTCGCCGCATTGTAATTTTTTTTAACCACTCTCTTGATTGTTTAAGAACCGAAGGAATGATAGCCGCAGTTATAATTCGTATTTACAGAAAAAAAAAGGAAGAATAACATTAACGTCTTACATACCAATACCTCATCATAATTTTTCGTTCGCACAAAACAAAGCAATCCTAAATTCGCAGTTGAATTTTTCCCAGTTGTTACTCCTGGCAAAAAAACGATAACGACGGTTAACCTTGATAATTCGGTAGCCCATTGGAATGACAGGTGGGCTGCCGGCGACAAAGAGATTCCCGCGAAGCACCACTTGCATACGACGCATCACATTCTAATATAAACCACCACCAGATCATACCTAACTCTCAGTTTCACTACAAAGCAATAAAAAATTCTTATTTAGCAGATGAAGCTCCCTGGCCCTAGACTGGCTAATCACTGAGGGTGCCAACAAGGAAGCCGTCCGTAGGCTGCAGAAACGTAATTTCTATTTCACTAAGGTCAGTGACCAGCGACCTTCTTCTGCTACGCTTCTTTACCAGATAGTATGCTTCCAAACATCGATATCAGAAATTCAAATTCAATTCACCCTACGGAGCTACAAACTGAATAATGTGTGGGACACCGGGGCCTGATACCGAAGTGTTGTTCTCAAATTTCAAATCTCGCGATCATCGTCTCTTTCAACTCTTAGCGTCAGATGACTGTCGAAATGTGCCTCTTTTTTTTTCTACTGTTTTCTACTACATTATTCTTTAGGCAAAAAATCATTGCACTACTAATTTACCATTGGTCAACTTCGTAAATCAAAAATTAATGAACTTTCCTGTGTGCTTTTCTTGGTTTCGGTGACTTTTGTCTTCCATCATACGTATGTCACAATGATCCTCTTAATTCCCGGCACTTGTTAGCTCATTAGGTTAACAAAGGGAGTAGTTCTGGAAGTTGTGATGTGATAGGTATCTTAACAAGGTTGTTTCACAACTTGCCCTCACCGTTCGATTGCGTTTCACGTGGCGCTTGTGGTATCAGAGGAGGTTCTACGTTATGGGAACAAAAACTAGCCCCACACCGCACTCTACTAGAGGTTCTACGCCCACCGCTGTAGAGCAGGGTGGCGCTGGTGAACACGCTAAAGGGTTTCTACAGTGCAACTTAAATACAAATAAAGTGGAAGATTGGAGAGCCTCCACCATATCTAAGTTGATAAAGAAACTTAGGCAAATACGGCGGTCATGGGTTCGGATCCCACCGGCGGATTGTCGTCGTTGTAATGCGATAGCACTAGAAGTACCATGAAGGCGAAAACTGTCCGGCGTAGTCGACGTCGGTGCCTGTTCAAAGCCTCTAGCTGCCGACCAGGGCTACCTGCCTGTCGATCTGCCTGCCGACCAGGCAGGTGGCAAGTTGTGTTTAGGAAATTTTCCTCTCTTCACCCGTTACCTTCCATGGTTGGCAGATGGAAGATGACAAAACCTGATCTCCACTCGCAGGGTAGACGACGAAAGGCCTAGGAATGAATGAAAGAAATATAAATGACAAAGAATGACTCAGCAAAAATGAATAAACCGAGAAATATCGAATCTCCACTGCGCACTGAAAGAGATTGTAAAGACGTCGCCTGAAGCCAACATAAACTACACTGAAGCCTTACGAAAGCTCGGAGTTAAGTTTCTCAAAGCTGTGGAGTGATTTCAAAGCATCTTTAATGTTTCTTTCATTACAACACAAGCGGTGTCAAAACGGCAACTGCTATCGCGTTTCGTCCGCATAAATCTTTCCTCTAAATTTTTCTACTTTCTAAGCAATTTCAGGCCAAGTAACAGCGATTGCACAACTAATTTTTCGTTTATAAAAACCACCATTTTTTGATCAAACATTCCCTATTTGTTCCCTTCATTACGGTTACGGTCGGCTTCATTCATGTGGTTTCCTTGACGGCTAGCCCCTCATTTTCCTTCCCCTGGCTGCAAATGACCGACTAAACTGGCTCTGAAAACGCCGTCAGTTCGTATATCTGCTAATTTTTTTTTGTCTTTTTTCAACGTTTCTCTTCAAGTCTCTACAAAATTGTGCCATGAACTCTCCACACGTGCACTGACTGCGAACTTCGGCCCTTTGTCAGGCTTCCGTAGTGTATCAGCAGCCAGAATAAGCACCATCTAACAAACTGCCGCGATAACGACCATCCACAGAAACGCTGCAGAGAAAAGAAGCTGCCAGCCACTTCACCAAAGAAGAGTGCGGTCCTTGTCCCCGCGGCTCACCGCCGTGCGCCACCTTGTTGACACGGCGGCAAGCAGCCACTTCTCCTCAGGCACGCACCTCTCAGTGGCTCGCTTCTATACGCGCCTTACTAAGCCGTCAAAAACTTAAAAGGACAAAAAAGAATGGCAAAAGTTGCGAGCATCTGTGGTTGCTTCCAACCTTGACTGGTCTTTGCTTCAGGAGACCGGAAGACTTACGGTGTTGAGGAGCATGGTCAACGCCTCCTTGTTTTCCTGTTTTTCAAGTGCTACTGAGAGCATTACGCTCAAATGGCGGTGCATCTGTTTGCTTGCATCACGCATGGACTGGCTGTAGATTTCCATGACGAAAGTACAATTCATCTCAAGAATGCTTGTGGATGTTGCTTACCTCAGGGAAATGGGGACCGTTCAAGAATCGGCGTTTGGTATTCCGCTTATGCTAGGTTAAGAAGGTAATATTTGAACATTATTTCGAAGCCTGGCATTTACAACGGAACATAAAAGTGCAAATGGAAAAATTAAAGGTGTCCCCGGAAGTTCTGAGTGTGAATTTCAGAGGGTTTCCTTTACCTTTGTCAGAATTCTATTCCACCTTTCTTATTCCGCATTCGTGTTAAGTATAGCTTATGGCTAATAATACAAATAGCTAAAAAGCGTTGCGGGGTGCTCATGATATGTTCCTATAGTCGTCTTTATCTTCCGCCTTTTTTGGTCTCCGAGTGTGTCAACTTCCAGCCCTACCACCTGCAAATTTTTGTCTCCGCAATGCCCTTTCTGCACCGCGTAAAGTTTTTTTTTTTGGGGGGGGGGGGCGTTCCCTAAAGGTTATTCTTATTTACATTTCACTGGTTTTAATTAAGACTTGCCCAATTCCTGGTTGTTTTCTCTCTTTTTTTCTATCTCTGGATTTGGGCTCTGTGCAGTGTCTCCTTAAATGCATTCTTTCGTGGTGTCACTTCAGTGCTCTTTCAGGTTATGTATTGCGCGGCAGCATGCATTCAAAAAGCAGTGTTTGCATAACTTGCTGTTTCAAGTTTGCCACGACCGAGAGAGCGTATATCGAGAGATTTCGTAGCACCATACCTCAGCTTCTTATTAGGTATGCTTGTAAAAGATAGATTCTCTTTGTTTTCTTTGTATGTTTGTTCTTGTTGTCGTTTGCTGCCTGGGAATGCCAATAGCATGTCATTTTGTCTTGTTCCAGTACTTTCATGCTTTACTGAGATTTGAAAGACTGAAATCTGTGTTGTATTCTTCGCACATATATATATATATAAGGGATAACAAAATCTTCAAGGCAACTGATTAAAAATATAAGAAGTTGGGGAAGTCACATTGAAAAACTTAACAGATTTATTCAACGTTTCCACCAGTCCCTGGTCGAAACGTTGAATAAATCTGTTAAGTTTTTCAATGTGACTTCCCCAACTTCTTATATATATATATATATATATATATATATATATATATATATATATATATATATATATATATAAAAGAAAATAAATCACTGTTTCATACATTACAAACATTCCATTCGTGCACAAATTATTTGTATTCTGGCTTACTCTGTTCGAATCGCTTACAAGAAAAAGACGTAATAAGCTGGGTAAGCGACCGTCTTATTGTTACCGCTTGACGTGCAATAAGAGGATAAAGGCCTTTTCTCCGTACCTTAATTGCAGCGAGTGCCGTTGTACGCCCCCACTCTGAGTGATCACTAATGCGGGCTTATCTTCTTCTATCTCCACTGTCAGCTTATTCAAAGTTTACGCAAAAAGAGCGAACTACAGCTCTAGCGATTTCCTAAACAAAATCTACAGAAAACATACACTTTCTATGCCATCATCTCAAATTGGCTTATTAGAAGCGATTTGTTACGCGTTAAGATATGCCGTTCGAAATTCTCTCACACTAGCGGAGTGCTCTGAAACAGCTCCCAAATGAGCATTAAAGCTCTTGCTTTTCTGTCTGGACGCAAAATGCTCTCACTCGTTTCGACGCATGTATTATTGCTCCACTTCGTCGCATCAATCAGTCGCGAAGAAGTCTACAAAAAATATTAAACAACCTGCACTTAATTGCGTATTGCGTATTATAAGCAAGCGTATATATCTTGTTCAAAGTTTACACACAGAAAAAAGCAAACGAAGGCTCTTACGATTTCATAAATAAAATCTACAGGGAACGTACAACATCTATGCGATGTTCTCACCATGGCTTATTAGAAATGATTTGTTAAAGCGTTAAGAAATGCCTTACGAAATTTCCTCAGACTAGCGAAGCGCTCTAAAAAAACTCCCACTTGAGCATCAAAGCAGTTTTTTTTTTTTTTCAAGTCTAAACACAAGCGCACTCACTCGTTTCGACGCATGCATTATCGCTCCACTTCGCCGCATCACTCTGTCACGAAGAAGTCTACAAAAAAAAATTGAACATACAGCACTCAGTTGCGTGTTGCGTATTGCAAAGCGGCGTATATTGCGCATTCTAAAGAACTGATTAAAAATTTAAGCATAGAATGTGAATAATTTTGGATTTATTGTACAATTAAAGATATAGAAGGTAGACAGCAAAAGCGTTTTTTAGCAATTCGAACTACTTTGGAAATCATGCGTTGCATTTACTCACATTTCTTTACGTTTTGTCACAAAACGTATAGCAGCAGCGTGTCAGGCTCGTTGTTTGTTGTTGCGAAGGCCAGTGTCGCCTTTGACTGTGCAAAGCCTACGCAGCTGTCAAGTACTAAGCTACAACAAATTCTTCGCACGAAGCTTCAAACACATCACAAATGCAATTTCGCGACTTTCAGACGGCATGCCTTGTTGCTAAGGTGCCGTTTATAACTGAATTTAATACAAATGTCCAAGCTTTGATCAGCTGAAAGTAATGATTAATGGTTATAGACCATTAAGAACTCCTGAGGAAAAAAAAACAAACAACTCCGAAGTTACCGTCTTAGCGTTCACTTCTCAAGATTGGCGGCTGAAAAAGCCGCAGAGGGAACAGATGTTCCAAAGCGCTACTACTGTATGCTAAATGAACGGTTCCGAAATATCACATGTTCACCAGCTGTGTTTAACTTCTAAAAAGGTCATTTTAGGTCAAGAAAGAAAATTATAAAAGCTAAGAAAGCCTGTCTTCTCGTGGCACGGACCCCAAAAGGGGCCTATAAATAACAGCCTGACAGAGGGGACAGTAACGAAGAGACACAAGCACGAGCGCTGTGTTTGTGCCGCTTCCTTATTGTCCCGTCTGTCGCGCTCTTATGAGTCATGAACAAACTGGCCCGGCTAATTCCACCCAGGCCATAAAAGAGGTTGCATCACACCTTGATCATCTTGATTTCCCGGCGTTCCTCTCTACCTGACGCCATCTTTACAACCCGAAGTGAGACATCTCATAGGCCATATTTCTGCCTGCCGTTCAAGCTGACGTGCTGATTTTATTACATGCAGAGTGAGCGAGCGAGCGAGCGAGCGAGTGAGTGAGTGAGTGAGTGAGTGAGTGAGTGAGTGAGTGAGTGAGTGAGTGAGTGAGTGAGTGAGTGAGTGAGTGAGTGAGTGAGTGAGTGAGTGAGTGAGTGAGTGAGTGAGTGAGTGAGTGAGTGAGTGAGTGAGTGAGTGAGTGAGTGAGTGAGTGAGTGAGTGAGTGAGTGAGTGAGTGAGTGAGTGAGTGAGTGAGTGAGTGAGTGAGTGAGTGAGTGAGTGAGTGAGTGAGTGAGTGAGTGAGTGAGTGAGTGAGTGAGTGAGTGAGTGAGTGAGTGAGTGAGTGAGTGAGTGAGTGAGTGAGTGAGTGAGTGAGTGAGTGAGTGAGTGAGTGAGTGAGTGAGTGAGTGAGTGAGTGAGTGAGTGAGTGAGTGAGTGAGTGAGTGAGTGAGTGAGTGAGTGAGTGAGTGAGTGAGTGAGTGAGTGAGTGAGTGAGTGAGTGAGTGAGTGAGTGAGTGAGTGAGTGAGTGAGTGAGTGAGTGAGTGAGTGAGTGAGTGAGTGAGTGAGTGAGTGAGTGAGTGAGTGAGTGAGTGAGTGAGTGAGTGAGTGAGTGAGTGAGTGAGTGAGTGAGTGAGTGAGTGAGTGAGTGAGTGAGTGAGTGAGTGAGTGAGTGAGTGAGTGAGTGAGTGAGTGAGTGAGTGAGTGAGTGAGTGAGTGAGTGAGTGAGTGAGTGAGTGAGTGAGTGAGTGAGTGAGTGAGTGAGTGAGTGAGTGAGTGAGTGAGTGAGTGAGTGAGTGAGTGAGTGAGTGAGTGAGTGAGTGAGTGAGTGAGTGAGTGAGTGAGTGAGTGAGTGAGTGAGTGAGTGAGTGAGTGAGTGAGTGAGTGAGTGAGTGAGTGAGTGAGTGAGTGAGTGAGTGAGTGAGTGAGTGAGTGAGTGAGTGAGTGAGTGAGTGAGTGAGTGAGTGAGTGAGTGAGTGAGTGAGTGAGTGAGTGAGTGAGTGAGTGAGTGAGTGAGTGAGTGAGTGAGTGAGTGAGTGAGTGAGTGAGTGAGTGAGTGAGTGAGTGAGTGAGTGAGTGAGTGAGTGAGTGAGTGAGTGAGTGAGTGAGTGAGTGAGTGAGTGAGTGAGTGAGTGAGTGAGTGAGTGAGTGAGTGAGTGAGTGAGTGAGTGAGTGAGTGAGTGAGTGAGTGAGTGAGTGAGTGAGTGAGTGAGTGAGTGAGTGAGTGAGTGAGTGAGTGAGTGAGTGAGTGAGAGAGAGAGAGAGAGTGAGTGAGTGAGTGAGTGAGTGAGTGAGTGAGTGAGTGAGTGAGTGAGTGAGTGAGTGAGTGAGTGAGTGAGTGAGTGAGTGAGTGAGTGAGTGAGTGAGTGAGTGAGTGAGTGAGTGAGTGAGTGAGTGAGTGAGTGAGTGAGTGAGTGAGTGAGTGAGTGAGTGAGTGAGTGAGTGAGTGAGTGAGTGAGTGAGTGAGTGAGTGAGTGAGTGAGTGAGTGAGTGAGTGAGTGAGTGAGTGAGTGAGTGAGTGAGTGAGTGAGTGAGTGAGTGAGTGAGTGAGTGAGTGAGTGAGTGAGTGAGTGAGTGAGTGAGTGAGTGAGTGAGTGAGTGAGTGAGTGAGTGAGTGAGTGAGTGAGTGAGTGAGTGAGTGAGTGAGTGAGTGAGTGAGTGAGTGAGTGAGTGAAACAGGGAGGGAGGTGTGAAATGAGGTGCGGAAAATAATTTGTCTTGCACCACTAAAGCACAAGCAAGCACGCATGCCGGAGGACGAGCACTGAAAAGCGAGGTGTTTATTTGTGTTCTCTAAAAATAAATTCAGCTCGCTGGCTGTAGAAGTGACGCGCTTCGGAGAGATAACAGCAGAGGGTATTCGCGGTTCACCGTTTAAATGTCCGTAAGATATTTTTTTTAAAAAACATTAGCACTGTAACACCCCAACAAATCCTCCCACCCAATTTTCATTAGCCGTAGCTCGAACAATGAAGCAAGCCACGTAAACGTGAGTTTTCACTTGCGAAACGGTCCCTTTAGCTGAGTTTTTTTCCTGTTACGCCCTTGCTGCAACCAATGGCACAACAAAAATGGCACGGCGTCAAGGTGATTTCTTAATATCACTGCCAAATCTCACGAAAAAAAAGCTTTTTTTCTTTCAGGTGCCCTGTGATGTACAACTGAGCGGCAAAACAGAATACCAAACAGACAGAAACGCCATTTCCACTTTTCCAAACACGAAAACAAAGTTTTGCGTGGTTAGCAGCTAGTTGGTGCTGGCCAGTTTCTTTTTGTTCCGCAGTGACGACAAAAACGCCGCCTATAAACTGCAACAAAAGTCTCCAAGTTTCAACTTGTAAAGAGAAAAAAAAACGCTTTTTAAAATCAGCAGTGGAGAGACAAGGCAGGATCTTACGTTATGGCTAAGATCTGCCAAGGTAGTCCATTTGGCTTCCCACTTGGACCTCACAGCTGGAAGGGATGTCACAAAAAAAGTGCGGAGGTCGATCCTAAGCAGGGAAAGAAATCACTAGTGAACTTTGAACAATAATTTCCTCATTTAGAACGTGACGTTCTTGAGAGTGTTTCCTTGGATCAGCCAGAAATAACGTATGAGCGGGACTACGAAGAAGCGCTGCCGAGGGTGATGTAAATCTGCTCGAGATCAAAGACGGTCGTAAACAAACAGCTACAAAAGAGCAGATTTCTCTTTCACCATTTCCCAGATAAAGCGTTTGACGGCGGTGCTCTAATTGAAGGCGAGTATGCGCAGCCAGCAATTCTGTAATGAATGCGAAGTGCATTTCTCATCGCGGGAGAAGTTATCACTGTTCTTGCGTATCCAAGCTCCTGAGAAAGGCTGGGAACTCTTTGATGCCGTCCGCTTCTCAGCAAGCCTCCGGCTAAGCAGTGGGCTGCAAAGGGAAACTCCACTAGGCGTCGAAAGTTTCACCTGACTAAGCGAGTTCATAGAAAGCTGCGTGTGACATTTACATTTCATCTTTGTATAGGGAGGCAGTATACATCAAAGAGAGGTAGTTAAGCGGCCCTATTTATGATGGTGCTCAGGACTTTTTTTTTATCCTGGAGAATCAAAGAACAGCTGCAGCATTATCCGCGGCTGAAGAACTTTGGAAGTAATAAGGCGGAGGAAAATTTTTAACAAAAATCAGCAGTGGCTTAGCTCTGGTTAAGCCTGGATATACAAGCGACAAGCTGCAGTTAAGCTTTGTTTGACGTCATGGCTGTCGCAGTTCGCGCACAATGCACTGGGAGCACCACGATAACGGTGTATGCAAGCGCGTTATATAGCCCTCCTTCCGCATGCGTAGTAACTGTGGTAAACACGCGGCTGCAAGTAGCGTCATACGAGGAAGCCGAGCGCGCGCCGATGCACACTCGGTAAACACGTGCAGAGCGCGCGAATGACTGCGAAGGTCGACCGGCGGAGCCGCGCTGGGCGGCGGCTCCGTCGACCACCTGCGCCTCTCCAGTGACGTCACGCGGCGAACTCGCGCATGCGCAGCTGTGGCTAAAATTGATCACGGCGCACGCCAGACCCGGTATTGACAAGCCTAGAGAAGCTTCTCGCTTCAAAACATAAAAGACGCAGTGTCATTGTTAGCCGTATGTACGTACAGGCGCGGACAAAAGTAAACGGAGCCCGCAACTGTCTTCGAATATTTTTCACGCGTCACCTAACTGAAATTTTCAGCAGTGGTACGCGCATGCTGGTGGCGGAGGCTGGTGGGCTTTCTTGTAGACAAACAACGCTTCTTCATCACCAATGGAGAAAGCGTGATTGCAATTCGAACGCAATAGCATGCTCCGTTTACTTATGGCCGCGCCTGTACGTTCAGATAGAACTAAAGAATTAAAGGCATTGAGAGCAGTGTTTGATTCATCATCATCATCATCATCACCACCAGCCTGACTACACCCACTGCAGGGCAAAAGCCTCTCCCATATCTCTCCGTGTGTGATTAAATAGCCTTAAAATTATTTTCATTTATGCATATCAATTTCTTAAGTACTGAAATATCATAATTTTGTCTGTTAGCATGCTACTGAAAAGTTCATCTTACTTTTGTTTCCTACTAAAAACCTTTGATTTGATTTGATTTGATTTGATTTGATTTTAATGGGGTTTAACGTCCCAAAGCGACTCAGGCTATGAGGGACGCCGTTGAGAAGGGCTCCGGAAATTTCGACCACCTGGGGTTCTTTAACGTGCAGTGACATCGCGCAGTACTTGGGCCTTTAGAATTTCGCCTCCATCGAAATTCAGCCGCCGCGGCCGGGATCAAACCCACGTCTTTCGGGCCAGCAGACGAGCGCCGTAACCACTTAGCCACCGCGGCGGCGGGCTACTAAAAAGCGTAGCTTCGTATAACAGCTTGTAACACAGTTGGTTTTAGTGAACGTGCGGATTTCTTTGTTTGCTTCTTGTCGCACTAAGTGTTATATATGTCATTAGCCAAAACACGGTACGTAAACTTCTGCAATGCTCATCGATTGAAAAGGCTTTTCGCTTTAAAAAAGATGGTAAGTCTTGCGTGCACCGTTTAATATGTGTTTCTAATTTTAGCGCATTGTAAGTAATTGTGCTTTGTGTTTGTTTCCCTATTGAGTATTGTTGCTTTCGGTGTTATTCGACGCTGCATTAATAGATGTATTCATGTGATTTACAGCCAACTTTTTACCAATATGGGCCTTCCTTTGTATTCAAATCTCCTACACTAATTCCTTACCGGCATGCAGGCAAAAAGAATAAATACATAAAGCGAGAGAACATCCGGGCAATGTACGCGGAAATGCATGCATGCAACTCTTTGCCGCTCTTTGCCCCGACCCATTAACTATGCGTGCACGCACAAAAAATTCAGTCTAAAAATGCAGTCGTATAAAGCTTTCTTTCCTGCCAGCCAACGGAGTATCGCGAGCGATGCCATTATTTGCAAACAAATAAATATAACTTCTTTATATGCTCAGAAACCTGCAACATAAAATCAGTATTCAAGATGTTAAGTGCAAACAACGAGAACTTATTCCACACAGGAAGGACGTGAGGTTTCAAACGGAACCGAAAGGCTCTCCGATAATGCACTTAACATTACTTGAATGAATGAATGTTTATTTTCGACAGAAATACAAAAAAAAAGTCTGTCGAGGAGGCTGAAAAAAAGGCAACGAATGCCTAAGTGTCAGCCCCCTTTCTGAAAACACAAAACACTCGAGCAACAGGGGGTAAGAAAAATTACATAAAGTATATACATACACTTAAAATGGAAGGTAAGTAACATGCAATAAATAATAAAAACAGTGAACGCAAGTTACACTTTCAAGGAAAATAATCACAGCTGAATAGATAACAGGTACAAGTTCACTTTTTTTTTTTGAAGTTTCCTAGAGATGGCGATTCGTTTACAATACTGAGGATGGTAGGATGATGATTTAGGAAATCTGGAATTATAAAAGATAGCTTTTGCATACCATAGTCTGTCCTTATCTTGCCTGTGTTGTACGTAGTGTGTCTTGTATTATATGTGTGCTCTTTTGGAAGGTATGTTTTGAAAAAGGCGCTTTCATTATGGCTGATCTCTCGAAATATTACAATAGCTGTTTTTTTGTTAATAAGATTTTGTATTGTTAATGTACTATTCTTCTTGAAAAGAGGCGCAGAATGACTTCTATAGGGCGCATTTTCAACGACACGTATCATACGTTTCTGCAAGGTTAGCAAGCTGTCGATGTTAGTTTTCGTCGTGGTACCCCAGACAGATAAACAGTATTGGAGGCGCGAATGTACTAGGCTATAGTACAACTGTTTTTTTAATCGAGAAGGAAAGAGATGCTTTAGTTTATTAATAATGCCGATGGATCGTGCAATGTTGGTTTTCACGCTGTCGACGTGGGCGGTCCAATTTAAGTTTTCTTCAAACGTAACACCAAGGAACTTATGGCAAGTGGAGCGCTGGACGACTTCATCACGGAATTTTATTACTATGCTGTCATCAATGCACTTGTTACGAGGGCGAAAGGCAACGTATTTTGTCTTTTTAATGTTTAGTTCTAACTTATTTACTCGAAGCCATTCTGAAAGATTACCGAGCCAGATATATGTTTCTTGTTGGAGAGCATACAAGTTTTCGCCAGAAAAAAAAAAAAACATTAGTGTCATCAGCGTATATAATTATGTCAGGTGTTAGGGGCACGTTTGTAATGTCATTAATGTATAAGAGAAAAAGAAGCGGCCCCAGAATGAACCCCTGCGGAACACCGAATTTAATTTCACCAAGTGATGATTTGTGGTGATGAATGTCGGTATACTGCAGTCGGTTCGTTAAGTAGTTTTTAACTAAGTTAAGAGCGGTACCTCTGATCCCATACTCATTTAACTTTTGAAACAAGATATCATGCTTAATAGAATCAAACGCTTTTTTAAAGTCTAGAAATATTCCTATTGTATACAACTTGTCTTCAAAATTACTTATTATTTTTTCTTTAATGTTTAGCAGCGCCGTTTCGGTACATTGGTGTTTCCGGAAACCGTACTGGTGGTCTGTTAAAATGCTGTTTCGGGTGCAGAAATTTAAAATCCTGTCATTAATAGCTTTCTTTACGACTTTTGAAAAAACTGGTAGAACTGAAATCGGCCTGTAGTTGTTCATGTCGTTTCTGTCTCCCCCTTTAAAAATTACCGTTACTCGTGCAACTTTTAACTCATCGGGAAATGAACCAGTACACATTATTAAATTACATATATGTGCCATAGGCTTAATAATAAGCGCCACCACAGCTTTTATTGGTTCTGCCTTATTATCATGAACTGCAGTAACCAACAATAATTTTCCGACAACGTGAACTAATGGCGTCTACAGCTGCATTATAAGCACAATCCTAAGACGGGTACAGAATAAGCCTCGGCTTAGAAGGTTCCCGCTCTTTCTGTGACCGGGTGATGAACTGGAACTCTGTATCAAAAGCAGCATTTGACTCCAGATTTTCGTTCAGGCTTCCTCATACCATTGCACAACAGGCGGCCCTCTTACAAAATGCCACTACACAGCACTCATGTCGGTAACTTCTTCTCGGGCTTCATTAAACCCATCTGTAACTTCTTAACAACGCGACATCCTTCATTGCGGAACCTTTAATTAACGTCAGTGCAGCACTGCCCATCATAATCTTGAGGCACAGAATATAAACTTCATATCCCGTTTAGAAATGAACTGTCCATGTTTTTTTTCTTGTCCTGTTCAAAGCCTTTTTGTCATCTCCAACACTAGCTGAGTGTCAGGATGCCGTCATCGCCTTATCTTAGAGCACACAGTGATATTGAGACACCAAGCGAAAGCGGACGAAGAGTTTTTGATAAGCCCTTTAAGTCCACCGGTGAAGCTGGGCATTTGAGCAAGACATTCAATCAAGAGAAGCAGCCAAGCGCGAAAACGAGGTGCGCCGAAATTTTCGCGCATCACAACAAGCGCATCTCGCGAGATCGAGCGACGGGTTGCGCCATGTGAGGCCGACCACTTCGGTTTCAGCCTGGTTGCCCACGGAGAGATCCGACGATTTCGCAAGGCAATCTCCAAGTGCGGGGGTCAGCAGTCCTCAAGAAGACCGGGTACCAGCGCCATTCTCACTATTCCCTGCGCATCCTTCTTTCACTATGGTATATAAAATTTAAAACAGTGCAGTGTCAGAGAGATAATACCAAAGTATAATTTCTTTGCATCAATAGCGTGTAGAAAATAACTTAGAGGTGTAAAAAATTTTTCGTCGTAAAAGTTTTTCGTCGGCATGAGGAAATCCACACGTTGCCAAAGCTATGGCAATCAATTAAGCGACCCTGTTGAACGTCTCAGAATATATAGCAGCCATCTTCTGTAAACTGGAAGTGGCAAGATATATAGCCCGAATAATAAAACGATGATTTAACCGCTGTAACAGCCCACGGAATTCGTATTTAGTTTTTTTTTTTTCCTTGGAACATACAGCTTCACAGTAAATCTTCCAGTGAACGTTGAGTGCAATGAAGAAAACGACGCTAGGGCGCCGGCACCAAAGACGGCTAACTGGAGGAGCGCCTGTCGCTTTTGGGTGATTCAAATGTTCCTTGTCATCTTTCGTCATGTGGCACTTTAAGCCGTAGATGCAGACGTTCAGTTATGGAGGAGGGCGGTGGGGAAGAGGTGACGTGGGGGGGAGGGAGGAGGGGGAGTTGTGATGTGACTGCAGCTTCCACTGTTAACCAAAGGCAGGAAAAAAAGTTGCTGCCAGATCGTGTGGTCACTGCGAACTCTGTTACTCTTTCCAGTGCAAATGTATCCTTAAATGTAGTTTTTATTGAAGGGATTCAAAGCTATCGTGATGCATGAGGCAATCCTGCACCTTCACCTGCGTCCGCAGCTTCCATGGGCAACAAGTTTTGAAGCCTGGCAATAATTAAGCCCGCAGAGATTCAGAGCCGCAAGAAATTGTGTGCGCACCATAGATCCCAGTGGCGAAAATAGTGTCGATCGTGGCGTGACTTCCCTCTGCCGCGGCTTGATTTATACGTCGAAAGTGCGTTATGGTGCGCCAGAGGAAAGGGACATATGGCGTCAACTTCAGTACCGAAAAGATGGTTTGGTTTATGGGGTTTAACGTCCCAAAGCGACTAAGGCTATGAGAGACGCCGTAGTGGAGGGCTCCGGAAATTTCGACTACCTGGGGTTCTTTAACGTGCACTGACATCGCACAGTACACGGGCCTCTAGAATTTCTCCTCCAAAGAAATTCAACCGCCGCAACCGAAACACAACTTCACCGCAGAAGGCACTCATTCAGTATGCAATATATCTCAGGCACTGTGGTCAATACTGTTCTTTCTTATTGCGAGAGAGAGCAAATACATTTTCAGGTTGCAGGGCAAAAATTACGGTAGCAAAAGTATTGTGTCTGCATTGAAGCGACGATAGTTAAAAGCTTCGAAAAATGGGAACTGCTCATTGTATTCCACCGCGACATGGTGGTTTCTGGCGAAAGGAAATTTTTCAGTAACTCAAACCTCGGTGGACACCTCAGCCACACCGTAAGGAAAGAGATAAAGGAAGGAGTGAACGAAGAAACGCAGAAAGAGATGTTGTAGTGGAAGCTTGTATGTAGCCGAGGTTTAAAAGGATCTCACTCCTTTTACTGGCTCTGAGATGCGAATGAGTTTATTCACTTAAGTTTCATTTTTTCAGCGACAGTTGTATCTTGCACCCTCCATTGAACTGCGCGCTCTTTCTGCAACAAGTAAAAAAAAATAATTCGTTTCCAGGAAAGGAAAAATGAATTAACTGTCTCACTTCTCAATGAACACTTTCACCGCGATATGAGGGAGGAAAGAGGATGTAGATGAAGGAACAGAGAAAGATGCGCAGTAGTTGAGGGCTCCCGACAAATTTCGCCGACCTGAGGTTCTTAAACGTGCACTGACATCGAACAGAACACGGACGTCTTGCAAACGCGGCCGCCGTGGCTGGGTCTGAACCCCTGTCCTCGAGCTCAGCAGCTGATTGCAATATATAACCACTGTGCCAAAGCAGGGGGTCCCTCTTCCCACCGCTTTTGAGATAGTTTAAGCTGCGCGTCTGCAACAGCCTTGCGTACGCAAGGTGCTTGTGGCTAAGTTAGTTCGCATGCCCAAAACTTAAGAGCGCATCTGGCATCTTACTTTCGCCTGAAAGCACGTGGAGCTTGCAGTGCGGCCTTTCCAGCTCTTGCGTGCGTAGCGTCGACGATAGACTTTTTTCGCAGTGGAGACATACCTTTTTACCAGACGCTGGCTACGCAGTGACCCCGCCTGACCCCAGCAATGCTACTGCGCATGCGCAGATGTCTTCCGGTAAACCGGTATACGTCTCCGCTAATACGTCTCCGGTATGCTAAAAACGTCTACTATGGCGGCGCCCTACCTACCAGCATCGAACCAAAAAGTGTCATTGCTGCATTCTTCGACGCGATCGTCATTATCATCAGCAGCAGCAGCCTGTCTACGCCCACTTCGGGGCAAAGGCCTCTTTCATGTCTCTTCAATTAACCCTGTTCTTTGCCGAGGGCGCCCACCGTATCCCAACAAACCTCTTAATCTCAACCGCACAACTAACGCCTTCAGCATAGTAGCAGTCGAGCGGCCCTTTTTTTTTCTTTAATGGAGCGAAAGCTCTACTCCTCCCATCCAAACCTCAAGGTCACATGGCTCCGAAGAATGACCTTCCAGTGGCGGAGCGGGGGTGTGGCTGTGACGTCATACCATGCGATTCGCCACGCTTTCGGCGCAGCTGCGGCGCTCGGAGCCGGCGGCATTCGCTCGCCCTGGAAACGGCGTTGAACCACGGGAATCACCGCTCAGCTAGCGGTTGCGCTATACCACGTGACTCGCCGTTCATCTGATGCGATAATAAAAAGCGCAAAGCGTTGCTTGAGTCCGCAGGTAGCCATGGAGGAGTCGCGCGCAGGAAGCAGTGCTTCGATTGTGTATCGTAGACGGTGGATTGAATCTGGTGATTCTTATGATCAAGAACTCCTAAAGTGTGCTTTGGCGAAGAATAGAGCGAGGAAGCGTGCTAAGATTGAAGGAGAAGCCGAAGAAGAACGAGAGTGTCGTCTGGATAAGTAGCGGCAGCACCCTGGCCCATTCCCCGCCGTGAGTATGCGCCATTAAGCCTGAGGACATCATCATCATCATCACCGACATCAGCGCAGTGAACAACGACAGAGGAAGCTGATAACGGACGCTGCCAGATTTCCTCCGCTTCGAAGTTCACCAGATTCTACCCGCAGCAAACTACTTCACGGACCACAAGACAGTCTTCTCTTTAATGAAACAACAACAAAGTCAAGTTCCTGACATGCAATAAAGTTAAGCCACAGCAAACCGTGTCTGACCATGCTTAATTGAGCTTCCGCTCTGCAAACTAGGTTCATCCGGGTTGAGCCAATTTCTATACTTCCTCTCTACCGCAAGCAAGTATTGCTGAGTTCTCTGTTCTCTGCGCCTTCCCGACAAGTCACCCGGGACTGGAAGCAAAAGCATTCGAATGGCCTTCGTGTCGGAGCAAGGGCAGCAGCAACA
The DNA here is from genome assembly GCF_055824585.1 of Amblyomma mixtum. NCBI lineage: Eukaryota > Metazoa > Arthropoda > Arachnida > Ixodida > Ixodidae > Amblyomma > Amblyomma mixtum. Next base: position 132,250,750 of record NC_143017.1, on the reverse strand, counting down.
ACAGCGATCGCGACAGCGACAAAATTAGGCCGGCTCTCGCCGATAATGACGATGAGATGCGTGCGCGCTTGTCACGGCTGTCCACGAAACCGGCGCGCTCTTTTGCTTCCAACGGAAACTAGCCCCGGGTGCAATTTAGCTGATGCGCTCCAGGCAGCGCGAAGATAACACAGAAGGTGGGAAAATCTTTCACAAAGTTTGTGATCCTCTTTTACTAGCCGGAAAACTCCGCTGTTACTTTTTTTTACTTCTCGCTGTGCTTCGATTACCCCACTTTTCGCTTCTTTTCGTTTCATCCAGCCCTCCTCTTCGGAGTGTTTGTATGATGAAAACTTCTACATCCTTTGTTCTTTGTTCTTTATCTCACTTGGCTGCGAGTATCTTGACAGCTTACCCCTCGCAGCACCTCTTTTTGTCCAATTACGGCACCCGCACCGCACGGCTGCACGGCACGCTATCGGCCGGGAATAGAGCAGAGCGCAGGAGGCGCTTGTTATAGACACGTGCCGAAGGTGGCATTCGTGCTGCATTTTCTTCCGGCGACGACAGGTAACAGGTTCTTTAGAGGGGCGATTTTTTTTATCAACACACTGCAGCGCCAAGAGATAAACAGCGAGTGCGCTAGATCCATCAGACTGAATAGACAGTGTCTAACGTAAACGATGACGGAAGATGGAGCTTGAATCAAGGACTGAAAATGAAAGCTGCAATTGAAAAGAAGCGCAAGTTGATTACTTCTTCCTTTGATCTAGTTTTTGGTTTTGTTCTGTTTTTACCGAGCTGAGGGGGGGGGGGGGGGGGGGGGGGCTGGAAAGATTTACTCAATAAAATCAAATGGAGATACCAAAATTCTGAAGCAAACACTTCGTCGATCACATGCAAAAACTTTCAGCTTGCAGCGGCGGGAGTACCTTCGCCTTCTCTAGTCTTTTCTCTGTCAGTCGATGTACTTGTGTAATACTTTGGCGTCATTATTGAAAAAAATTGCGACGTAAATACTATGTCGTGTTTTTATTATATCCTACTTTTTAAAAGTAATTCCTTTAGTTTTTATACTACCTCAGCAACCGCTTATGCCCTGCAAAGGGGGCAGCATTCCCATGAGGTCTGCTCTTTTGTCTCTTGGTTTCTTCCCCAACATCATCACCATGTTGAAAAAACGGTTGTTTCAATGACACCTAGACGACATAAAAATTAACAATAATTGAAATAAACGTTCAGTATATAAACTCTTTGCGTCTCTTTTGTTGGGCGTTTCAGCTCGTAGTTACAGGCTACATGTCTGTGCCTTGATATGCAGTGGAAGGGGCATCCTTACGCGTTATACAAACAAAAGAAAAACGAATTGTGCGAGTCTGAATGCAGCATTTCCAGTAACCAGCCGCGCTGCTCGGCTGCTGACCCGAAAAACGCGGGTTCGATCGCGGTCGCGGCGGTCGAATTTTGATAGAAGCGAAATGCTACAGCCCCGTATACTGTGCGATGTCAGTGTATGTTAAAGAACCCCAGTTGGTCGAAATTATCCGAAACCCTCAACTACGGCGTCCCTCATAGCCTGAGTCAATTTGAGACGGTAAACCTCTTAAAACTCATAAAAATCGACGCAAACCTATCACGTAAAGCCATGTTATGTAGCGTAGCAGAGCATTAACCCACCGGAAAAAAAAGCGCCTTCTTATGTGAAGCAGCTATTTGTTTCGGTAAATCATTTTAATATTAAACGCCGCAGCAAAGCTGGAAATTCTTAATTTACACGCTGTTCACTGCTGTAAATAGCCAGGTGTCGCTAACATTAGAATAATTAGTGAAAATTTCGGCTCTTTAAATCTACTAATTTTGTTCTTGATTTTAAGCCCTTCCGTAATTTAAGCACGACAAATGTCGCGAATGACGAAAAATTTCAATCGAATAGCTGCCATTTGTTTACACGCGCATATAAAAAAATTAACTGCACCCAAAATTCTACTTCACCTCTTGCTGTGGATTGTGGGGTTATAACACTTGGGTGACGCTGTATATTGGAGGGCTCTGGATTAATTTGGACCATTCGTGGTTCTTTATCCTGCGCTGACATCACTAAACAGACGGGTGCTTTTGTATCGTGTCACTTGCATCGAAATACAGGCGCCGCGGTCGGGATCGGAGGCGCGGCCTTGGGACACTGTCCGAAGGACGCAACCTTTGCCCAGCAGTCGTATTCCAGATATGTGATGCCAGATGCATTGTGAAATCAATAATCATTTTGCTTCATATAAACTCAAAAACAAATCGATCTAGTTTGTCACATAGTAAGTACGACCACTTTTATAAGCCGTGTGTACCTAAGTGCTGTGAAGTCGTCGCCACATATTCTGTAGGCAGTGTACATACAGTACTCTGGGTGACTTACTCAAAAGGCCCCATCTTCTTGTACGCGCAACCTAACTGCTCGACCTGCGTACGTGTTTTAGGATCTGGATGATTGCATCACTCAAAGTATAAGCACTAAGTGTTTCACAACCATCCGAACAATAGTTCTCACAAGTGTTCTCGATAGCAGGCTATCAGACGTTCATTGAAGTGGTACATTAAGTGAATCTATAAAAAGTACTTTCATGCTGCTGTTTTCCGAACTGCCGCACCGGTGTTGCAGCCCGCCTAATATTCGTTTCATGACAAAAACTTAACTAAGACACATGACACAATACGTAACCACCATGCCCGATAGTTACATCATATAAATGGCAGCTTTATCACGCTAAGCGATCGCATAGTCGATTTGCTGGAATGTGAAAACAATCAATGTGATTTCTATCTGTCAAAATATATCAGGAACATTTATTTCATGCCTATAAAGAAATTCTTAAGAATAAATAAAAGTTGTACCGCAGTGGAAATGCTCCATATTACTGTCTTTACAACAAAGCAGGAGAAAAACAAGCTCAGAACTGAAAACATGGCAAACCTCTCGTCCCGAGTTATGCGAAAGAAGCTCGTTCCGTGTTAACCCTGCGTAGTGACTATAATTATGGCACCATGGCACACTGGAGCTGTTGCCGCACCTACCACGTGGCATCACCTGAAAAACGTAAATATCGAGCACCTGTCATTCTCATAAACCTTATCCCGAAACTACGCGAACAGGTGTAAACGCGCGAACGTGGCGAAAGGGCAAGATTACAAACAGGTATAATGCGCTTTTACAAACCTCGCTTCCTGAACATAGCCCACGAAATACTGGTTTTTCGAGGTTTCTGTCCTGTGTGCTAGCTTTTTCCCGGCCTTTTTTATATGAAAAGAACGCTCTTGTGACGTCACTACGAGAGCGCTTTTCTTCGACGCGTTCCTCCGTTTTCTCAAGTACACCTCATTTTGCCCCTTCTTCAACAAATCACTCAAAAAAAAAAGTTATGTGTTGTTAGGGGCCTTACAAAACGTCATGTCCCCGTAAGAGTCAACGCGAAACAGTACAAAACTAACCGTGCCACAACAGCCAGCGCCCAAAGGCAATCACTTCACGAACTGCACAGTTTGTGACACTAACCGGTGTGCTCACAATGAACCGCTTGAAATGCCGAGTAGTTATACAAAAAAAAATTGGCAGTGACTGAGCTCTGGTTAAGCCTGGATATACAAACGAAAAGCTGCAGTTATGCTTGGTTTGACGTCATGGCTGTCGCAGTTCGCGCACAATGCACTGGGCGCACCACGGTAACGGTGGAGGCGTTTGGCCGTCCACACACTTCCTGCGCAGAGGCGGAGGAGACAGAAATAGGCACGGTTAAAATTCAGGGGGCGCTTTGGCCCTGTAAAGTGCTGCAAGGCGAAAGCGTTTCCTGGCGCACGGCTTGTTTCTTTTTATTTCTCTTTTTAGATTTTTTTGTTGTTTATTTATTTTTTATTGTTTATTGATTTTTAATTTGTAATTTTTCATATTTTTTCCTTTCCATTTTTTTATTTCGTTTATTTTCTTATTTTGATTGTTTTTTGTGTTTCTTTTTCCTTTATTTTTGATTTTCTTTTGTTTTCATTTTTAATTTTTTCTTATTCTTATTTTTTATTCCTTTAATTTCATTTATGAGAGCCATGCATTCACTAGATGCGCCTTTATTTATGCTCAAACCTTGAGCGTTCGTGGCGGAGTGGCAGCGTCTCCCCTTCAAATGCCAAAGGCCCTGGTTCGATTCCCAGCCTAGACGCAGTTTCTTTGTAAGTAGCGCGCGGCTGCATCGAAAGGTCAAACGGTGGCGAGGAGGAGTAGCAGCGGTAGCGGCGGCGCACATGCGCAGTAGCTCGCGGCTGCGGCGAAAGGTCAGGCGACGGAGTCGGCGGCGACGGCCACCTGCGCCACGTGTGACGTCACTCGATTTCGCGCATGCGCGGAACTGGCAAACATGTGCACCGGCGCACGGCTCAAGGCTCACGCGAAGCTCGGCTCCGACCCTCGTAGTGAAGCTTTTCGCTTCAAAAAAGGAAAGGAAAATTGCTCACCTTGCCACTGTTAGAAACCGCAGGAGTGGCGCGTCGCAGAGCAGCAAGGGCGAAAAGAACACACAACACACGCAAACTAACAATAAAGCAGGCGGCTTCGGTCTGCTTCGGTGCCGAGCGGGCGCGGGCATGCGCTGGTGACGCCACATCCAGGATGGAGTCGGAGTTAAGGCCGTAACGAGTTACCTAAAGCCAGTTTTCGCCGAGTGCGCACTCTTTATCAAAATTACTCCCTCTATGGCAGTACGGAAAAAATTGTGCACATAAGAAAAGAAAGCGGAACACAGTTCGCATTTCCTCGTTGCCTTAAGCCACTCTACACTCTTCTATCAACAGGATCCCTGGTGCCTTAACAATGCGAGCAGAGCTCCTTGTTGGGTTCTACGGTATTACAAGACTGAAGCGAAAGCGAAAGTCTTGTAATACCTATCTTAGTTTAATCAACATGTCGTACCAGGAGGGCTTCACGATGCAGGGTCTCCTGGATGCTTGGAATTTTACTCGCATAATTCATGCAATAAATTGAAGCATAAAGCAAAGGAATAGTCAATAAGCAAGCAGATTCACATATGTTCTGGTCTTATTTGGACGAGGACAACATAGAAAGTCTAGAGACATGATGCGCGCGTCATGTCTGTCCTCTGTCTATGCTGTCCTCGTCAAAATAACAGCCCCCCACCACATTCAGTCAAACACTTCTTCAATCGGGACCCCATGGTTCCGGAATGTTTTAGTGTGAATACATTACTGGCCTCGTTACCTCAAAAATCACGGTGTGTGGTGAAATCTCCGAAGTGAATCAGTCATGCGAAGCGGGACATAGAAATAAATCTGACTTTGAATGACAGTGGCCTTGACCAACCGGGAGAACGAATAAATAAAACCTTTATTACAAGAGAGGCTGTCGACCGCTGTTCAATATAGCCACGGCTGGGTTTCAAACACATGGCGGCGCCAACAGAACGGCCTTACTGGCCACTGCACAACAGCACTATCTTATCGCCGCAGCCGATCACGCCTCGTGTTGTTGTTGTTGCCAATGGCACATGCCCATGACGGGGGATAGGCCAGGGTTCAGTAAGGAGAGCCAGAAGAACGCAAATTGGTGCCACGCTAATGATGATGATGATGATGATGATAATGTCCTCAGGCTTAATGGCAAATACCCACGGCGGGGGATTGGCCAGGGTGCATAGCGGAAAAAGTTTAACTGAAACACACTCTCGCGCTATGCATTGCACGTATTCGTCTTCATCAACTGCCTTCTCTGCGCAAGTCACGATAGGAAAAGAAACGCAATTTCAATCTCGCTTTCTGGTCCCTGGCCTTGATGTCCACCTGAAAAAAACTGCTTTCGCGCAATATTTCGTGTTTAGCGATGCTAAACCGCCAAGAATGTTTTTCACCCCTTTCGCAATGTGTCGGTCTGCGCGGCATTCGCTAAGAACGAGGCAGAAGAGAATAAAAAGAAACGTTCTAGGAGGCAAGCCCAAGCGTTTCCACTGATCAGCTAGCTGGGCCTACTCGCATGGTATTATATACCGTAATATTTGCGGTAAATGACAAATTCGAATTTTTTTGTCGTTGTGGACGCCTAGAACTGAATTTACATCCCCAAAACCTCCCCCACGTAAGAGCACTACTATACTAGCGGCGGGAGAGCCTTGGCTAGCCAGGATCGGCCGAGGAAAAAAGCCAACGTGAACGGACATGACAGCTTAAGATGCATTGTGTACTAGGCGGGTACCTGGTGCTTTCCTTTGAGCGTGTTTACACTTCTACGTATGCGTTTTTTTCTCTACGAATGCAGGAGAAAACGTAGGATAGTCTGATTTTGTTTACATAGTAATCGTTCATTACTTGTAACGTTCTGTGTTGAGAAATGTTGAGTGTTTACAGGTGTTCAAGCATTTTTTCTTGTCATTTGTTTTGAGCATGCAGGTCGTGTAGTGCGGGACAGCTTCAGCGGCTTCATTTTGAGTCACTAGTTACGTTTGTTACTAACAATATCCAGTGTTGTAAAATGACTGACGTCAGCAGTGATGAGCATATCTAATGAAAGTCAAGTTGATTGCAAATTAATAAATTGAGCCAATGCTCGACTTATAAGGAAGCCGACTGTATACTCATCAACTATCGTGGCTGTAAGTGCACAGTTTATCGTGCCGTAAGTCTGTATGTCAAATTGCAATTTCACCGGTGGGCGGTGCACTTGGCGTAAAAGCGGGGTCATGGAAAGCTGCTTGAGGCAACAACGGACGCAGAAGACTGACATTACCCTCGGCCGCAGAAATTTGAACAAGTTAGCGTCAAGGGTCTCGGAGCTTAGGTACACCTCCAGCTTTTTTGAAGCAATGTGTTGTAAGCTGTGCATAGACACCATAAATGCAAGCAAACATAATGCGATCTACAACATAAGCTTCAATGCACAAAGACGAACTTACCGTGCAGGTGACTGCAGTTCAGCAGTGAGAGCTTCTAAATCACAAGAACTTTGGATATGTAGGCACTTCATTGCTGTTCTCTTCATTTAAATCGCATTGGCCGCAATGTTGGCAGTAAACATATTGCCTCTCCATATTGAGCGCATTGTATGTGTTCGTATAAGCAAACTTCGTAATGTTCTACGCTTGATTGAAGGATCTAACTGAACGCGGTGGGTAAATGTCTCAAAGAAATACTTAGGAAAGGGAGATCTATGTGGGAGTTTATCGAAAGTCTTTGGCATTTTTTTCCTGTAAATGTCTGGTGTGAATTGCAGAAACACAGCTTGTTGGGCCAGTTCATTCATCGTACGCGAAATCTTGGAAGTTTCTAGAATAACAAAAATCAGGCACTGATTGCGTCAGTGATACATCAGTCAAATTTTCTTCTAAACAATACCGATTCATGAGTCTTACATAGCCTCTACGTGCATGATAGCACTATAATTAATCACTGACCTTCCCACTTTTTTGGCTTTCTTTTCTATCAGCGTTGCCTGCTCACACGATTGTGCGCCCTGCTGGATTCATTTATCAAGTAAATATATTAAGGTGTGTCTCCAGCGTCGTCCTTCTCCTTCTCTTCCTTCTCTGGTGTACGCGTCCTTTTCTGCTGATTCCCCCCCCCCCCCCCCCCCCCCCCGCCCTCTCAGTGTCTGGTGTCAAATCCACCCGACACTTAGCAACACACGACTAGTAATAGCTAAATCTACCTCCGTGCTATGAAACATTTAACAGCAGAACGGCATCTGGTAATCTGGCCTAGAGGAGCCCTGGAGCATTTGTTGTGAATTCCACGCGTCGATTCGAAGCCGGGCGCTGAATCAGCGGCCGAGCGACAGACCCTGCCACGGAGCGACGAGTCAAATTCACCCACAGCCATTCATCACTCGCCAGGGAATAGACATCTTGCCAGTTGGAATCAAACAGCACTGTCGCAAAAGTAACCAACTCGTTCTAGGTACTGTCGAGGATATCATACTTACAGGGTAGTAGAAGTGGAACCCTTTTTTATTCCTAGCTACCGCTATAGTTTGAATCTGAGTTACGGTTAAGTCCTGGATGGGTGCGAACTTGTACATCTTTGCGTGTTGTTTAGGTCGCTTGTAGCAACAGCTCTTTGTTAGAAGGAAAACAAAAACGTTGAATGCAACGTCTAAGAAAGCGTGTTTACAAAGCTGGTGGTTTATGTGGTGATATAGTCCCAAAGCTTATTAGATGCTGTCGTTTAGAATTCGTTTAAAGCACGGGCTGGTTTCGTACCTGAAATACATGAGCAAAATTTCGTTGACAATTGAAGCAAATCATGCGGCTGAGTATGCGTTAGCATTCGAGTTCACCCCAGACAGAGCAGCCGGTGCCTCTGATGAGCCGAGACTATGCGAGCGGGTGGCGTGGTCCAGTCTATCAATCACCGCATGACACGCCGTACGTCGCACTGCTTTCCCTACCCCTCGACTCAGATTGGCGACCGCCATCCGTGTGAAGCCATCCGAGGCTTCACACGCCAATCTCAAGGCCAGGCACTATGCAGACGCAATTTAAAAAAAGATTGGTCGCTAATATGCGCTCAGGGAACCGCCAACAAATTGAAAATCACTGCATTGCTCCCCTTATAAATGTTCCCTTACATTCACAAATGCAGCCTCGATACACGTCATCTTCTGGGATACCCAGTTGCATTCAGATCATGAGTGGACGGCGCACGCGGAATAGCGAAAAACTGTAGCCAAGTAATTGGTAGATAAGGAGCTGGCCACTCCAGACCAAACATAACGAGGAAGCGATCTTGCGTTTACGGATGCTTCCGAGCACCTCTGTGATCCTGTGGAGAGAGCCTCATACTCCCCTTACGCAAACGCGGTCGACATTGGGCAGGCCGACACCCTTTTCGCAGCCCCAGTCCCAAGAACGATTGTGCGCCCGCCAATCACAAAATGCCCTTTCACAGTATAAGTACCTGCATAGATTTCTTTAACGTGCACTGACTTCACACAGTGCACAAGCGCCTTACTGTTCTGCCTGCATAGAAACGCGACCAATCGAACATGCATCTTCGGCCTGAGCAGCCGAACTTCCTGTCCCCACAGCCACCGAGGCGGCGCTCTCTACATCAGTGTTGTACATTCCAGCTTTCAACTTCATTAGCTCCAAGAAAATTCTTGATAAGTCACTGCGCAGATGCGTTTTGAAACTAATCATTCTAAGTGCGCTGGCGGGCCACAGGGCAAGGCAAGGTTGAAACAACGCAGTGGACAAGATCTTCAGTTTTGAGTGCATTCCTTCCACCATATTTTCTAGTAGAGTGGTATCTTCTGCCCTAAATATAGCTAGCAGCTTCTAGCATTGCAGCTGCTTCTACTGCAGTGAAAAACGCCTTACACGCGGTCTTGAAAGAGTTCTGGTAATGCCGCTTATGGCTCTTTGCTCCTTTTTGGAAAACTGTATAACGCAGTGACCTCTACGGAAAATTAGACTCTTTAGGTCACAGAATCGTTCAGGGGCTTCATTTGAACAGGATTACGATACCGGGATTCTCTGGCAATGTAGTGTGAACAGAGCCTCCACTTCATAGTTTTATGTTCTGAATCAATTAGTTGCAACTGTGCAAAGCGGTTGTAGTGTACTTACGGGGAAAAAAAGGTTTAACGAGAGTTGATATGCGCAAGACTCGTGCAGCTCAGACGAGAGGTGGGCGATGACTGAATTCGCAGTTTTACCGCTTTGATAGGCTTGCATTCAACACCTCAGAAATGGATGGCGAAAGTAGACTCCATTTACAATCCCAAAAATATGATCTGACAGAATGAGCTGTCCGCTGCTGCCTTTGTGCACTGAACTTCGAAGCCCCTTTATTTATTTACCTGCCAGGGTTTCATGAAGGGCCACATTTTTCAGTTCTCTGTAAGAACCATGATAGATTGAAGGTGGATTCAGGTTATTGAAGATATTGAGTTAGCCCTTGCTGTAATGTAATCGGGTTGGGGAAAATAGGCATGTTTATATTCAATGTCTTTTGTCTTTTGGGGTCTCTAGACGCCAAGTGGTTGTCGGTCTAAATGTACGAAATGCTCACAACCATCAAGAAACAACGAGCGCAATTAAAATTGTAAAGTTTTTGGACAATTATGGTCCATTTGCAGTATAAGACAAAAAAACACGCATTTCGAAAGTTATACAAAATAAGGAACGCTGCGCGCGAGATAAAAAGTCAGTTTCGCCACGTATGATCGAGTACCCGATTCGGCGGAAATTAAGTTATCTTCAGGAGCATAATAAGCACGCTTTACACTGTGCAGCGGACACTTCCGGCATTGAAGCTACAACCTGCTCAAATTTTCTCTTCGCCGTCTGTACCAGGTATTTCAGAGAAGATGTTAAGTAATTTTCAAAAAGACGCTTTTTGAGGCAGAAGCCTTCATTTTTCAACATAATATAGCGAGTGTTTTCGCAGACCAGAGAACAGGTGAATGAATTTAAGTAGTAAGCTTGTTAACTAATTTCGGATAATTAACTTTTTAACTATCACAAATAAGCAACTGGTTCCAATTAGAGATTTCTGGCTGATCCTAATAGACAAATCAGTTTTAAGGTTTTCAAAACGCGGTTATTCTTGGTGCTGTAACTCAACAACTTTTGCCAATAATCGTGCCACAATATTTTAGGACGGTATAGTCGTAGGCCAGTTGGTAAAACATTAAAACAACGAAAAAAAAATTGAAGGGGACACACAAGCTCCGCATTAAGGATTTTGACCCGATATTGTTAATGCGGAATTGCGGAATTGGTAATTCCCAACTTTACAGTCATATGTCCCTCGGAGTCCTCGTACAATGGTGCAATGGTCCTGGCGCAATGGTGCAGCTGTTAAATGATGCCCCACTACCCTGCGATGGCAGGTGCTGCCACCGGTGGCTCTTGTGCGACTAAGCTTGCTCTTCCCAAGCAACCTGTCCAGTTCAGTCAATAATTTAACTGCCACCTGCCATGGTGCACAGTTTTCTCACAATCCTGTGTGCAGGTTGTGATAGTTCCGCTAGGCTACGTCACTTAAGTGGCCCACTTGCGTCGTTCGTAGGTTGCTTTTCGGGATTTTTTTCGTGCATTTTTTGCTCGCGGTCAATGACGACGCCTATGAAGATGCCGGATTTTATGCGACACGAGCCCCTTAACGCTAGTACGTTAATACTGTGAAAGGCATAGTTCCACCGTGTGTTACCTCTATCTTTTGCGATTATTTGTTTTTTGGTGAAAAACTGCATGCGCTTTCAAAACACTTATAGGCAAAGCAACCTCTCCAATGAAAATAACTAGTCGCAGAAGCCAAATTTTGTCGAATCACAGCTGCAATTATGATCGCATTTTCCAAATTCCAAAAACTCATATTGCTATTACTAACGACCCGTTACGAATGTATAATAATTGAAACTAGGCACCCAGCTCTTATTGCTAGAAAGTTAATTAAAGGTCAGTTGACCAGCTTACTACTTAAGACTATTAAGTTCAGTTTTATTTCCTTAAAGGCCTCCATTTTAGGTGGTGTTACATAAGGGTCGGACTTAAAATTGAATATAGAAATAAAAGGACGACGGTTATTTAGCATTGAAGATGGTGAGTTACACGTTCTTGGAAAGCAGGTGATGAAGTGATGGCGATGATGTCATAGGGTAGGCTGACCCAGTCTCCACTGCTCGAAAAAAGTGGCTGTGGCTTAACTCAGGTGATCCAGGGTACACGGAACGAAGGCTCTGTCAGCAAGAGCTGCAATTTTATTATCGAGAGCAAATCACGTGACGCATGACGTGTCTGCCAAGCGCAAGAGCGAATCACGTGACACATAACACGTCACAAGTGGTAAGGAAGAGTGGGTGACTGCTGCGGTGAGGTGTGCCTGCTGCAGCTGTGATATACGGTACTTGATCGAGAGAAGAATAAAGAAAAATTTGTGATAAAGGCCGAAGCTTACAATGCGGCGACGTAAGGAGAGGGGTAAGGTCAAGATTTTTCTCTCAAAGATGGAACACTTACGTCGTATGAATATGCGCAATGAATGAATTCACTGGTTTTTCTCGTGTCCGCTAACACTGCTAATACTATGCCATCAAAGCCATATTTTTGCCTCAAAAAGCCTATTTTGAAAGTTACTTAGTCTTACCCGAAACACATGGTATGTAAATATAACATCTAATATGCCCCATATTATATGATACTGTAGACAAGAAAACGACTAAGAAAGGTCTTTTTATACGGTTTGTAAAATGAGAGTTTATTGAGGAGTAACGTAATTAAGTAAGTCTTCGTGGATGTTCCCAAGAATGAAGAAAAACTTCGGAAGGTTTATGGACTCCGTACAAACATGAAATGAATTTCTATATATTTTTCCATACCTTATGGATTTCATATTCTTATAATTCTGTACGAGCGGCTCATATGGAGCGTTTCATTAGGGGCACTTGCTAGTCGCTTGAGGTGAAGAACACATAAGGATAAAAAAAGACCATAGGGACGCAATGTATGGTTGGCATGCGGAGTGGCACAAAAAAGGGAAATCTTAGCTAGGAATCAGGTGTCTACTGGATGAGCGACCAGAAAAAATAAACTCATATATTCCTGCCGAGAATGAAATGACCTTAATTTTAAACGCTGAACACTAGGTGACCAAAGCGTACTCAAGGCGTCGTAGATGTAGTATCCATATATTTCGAAATTTCACGCAAACTCCGCCTAGAATATCCGATATATACTTTTTGTTCAGTGGAAGAACGAGTGAACGAATCAGTAATCCTGAAACAAAGTCTGCTGAATTATAGAACAGAGCGCCAGCAACATTAATTCACGACGCTCCGAGGGCCACCTAGACAATTGCGCGTGTTGCAGAGTAGAGTCGGAATATTAAATTACACTCTGGTTCGCAAAAGCGCTAACAAAATTTATGATCACTTCTCAGCATCAATGACATCTCTTGTAAATAAAAACATAGCGAGCCAATGCTTGGCGTCGGCGACAAAGTGGCATGGCATCGATTATATTGAATTCAATTACCATTCCCCGAACAACTGTCATCGTTTATTTAAAAGGACATGCAGGGGACGCAGGAAACTAAATGTAAATGGGATGTGAGCCTGACGAGAAAATTGAAGGCAAAACGAGCACGGATGCAAGTGCACTTTAATTAACCCGACAGCCTTGCACTTCATAAATTTAAAATCATGAGCCATGCTTCATTACTCCAAAGTTAAGCATTTACTGTCAGATATGCGCGTGGCCACAAAAAGAAGCAACATGGACTGCCTTCCTTCGGGAGTTTTTATCGCAGAGTATCCAGACTCGGAACGGGCTTTCACATTTCCGTCCTGCACTTCTAAGGCCTTTAATTTTGTATTTTAATTCGGCAGGCAGCAAACTTTCACATTCAAGCGAGTGGGAATGCTTTCGCTGGTCAAATGAGGCTCATGATCCCTTTTGAGGTTTTTTGTCAGTTTTATTGGACACTTAAAGCGGGCTTTAGCAAGTATTTGCAATTGCAAGTACTACGAGAGGGGTATGAGTGCTAAAAGAATGTACGCAGAAGGTTTTTTTTTATTATTATTCACGTGGACATAAAAGGAGATGTTGATTCCTGACTATGGCACCGGCTACTCTTTTGCACATAATTAAAGAAAAACACTTTAGCTAGAGACATAACGCTACACCTGCGAACAGGTGCAAGCTTGGCGCCTGTCTCTTCAGGCAGTCAGAATGGTGATATTAAAACGCCACTCAATGTTTTTCTTGCAGTAGTACGTGACCGTTATTCTCGTCCTGAGCCAGCAAATGGGCTTACACCAGCTTGATAGTGCTGGCCTCACAATTACATCGCATGGCAACATTCCAATCCAAGCGCCCTGACCACTTCGGGACTTCGGGCTTTTAACAGATGCACAGTGCCTTTGAAGCCATTTTCAGCACGCACCACTGCGATCAGCTCATCGTTTGCGGCATGGGATAACCATTCACGCATTCATGCTTCATAGGCACGGTCTAATTTTGCTCCATTAACAAACTGACGTCTTGGTGAAAAATAACTGTGAATTCTTTTATTCGCTTCACGAGCACTAAGAAACACATTGCATGGATCATGATTAGTATGTGTGCGGAGTTTAACGCCCTGAAACTTCACGTCGGCTATGTGGGACGCCGTAGCGCAGCCTTCGGAATAATTTAGACCATCCGTGGTTTGTAGCGCCCCCACACACGCGAGGATTCGGAAGACAAAAAAGTGGAAAGCGCTTCCATACAGATTCTTGGCCGATCCCCCAGCGTGGGCATGTGTCACTGTACGAGGATAACAACACAACAATGTCCACGTGTGTTCTAAGCCCAACAGCAGAATAAACCTCCGGCAACCATTTTACCGGCACTGGTCAAAAGCAAATGGTCAACAGTACTTGCACGTTGCACGACTTCCATGAAAGCTATTACATCCGTTAAGCAATGATTCCAAAATACATGCTGACTGTTTCTAGACCTCACAAGACACGCACGCTTACTTCAGTATAGTAAGTCAAGCATAGGCAGCGCTAGAAAAAACGGCAACATGAATATACTCTCTGCTGCTTTGCCTCTTCTTACTAATGAACCAACTAACCAAAACTGCCACTGTTCATCACTTGAAAGGAGATTTCAAATACTTTCGTACTGAATAATACCTGAACTATTCCTTCGCCAATGTGGAGCATGCTTCATTCCAGTTTCATTTCATCGAATAGCCTCAATTTTTCCCTACCGAGTACCAAGGAAGGGCCGTAGAGTGAAAGAAAATAATAAAGTCTAATGGACCGACCTCTCGATAGCCTCAGGCGCTCTGATCAGGGATTGATTTGCAGAAATGAAACTGTAGACACACTTCCAAAGTTCGCCGCCGTTATTTTGCAATGGCTCTTCGCGCGTTGCTTTTTTTTTCTTTTTTTTTGTGGCGTGGAAAGGTCTATAAACGTGGATCTATAAATTTCACTCTCACTGATAGAGTTAACCGGGAAACACCCAAAACTATATACACCCATCTGAGCGAAAGAGTTTCGCTTGGTTTGTAGAACGTAGGTCTTCAAATTATTTTCTCTTTGAAATAAAGAACTTTCAAGCGGGCGCCAGGGCGGCGAATATAGGCACGGTCTTTTTTTTTTTTTTTTGTTCGAGAACCGAGCAAGGAGGTAGGAAGGCGGAAGCAGCCGCCCACCAATCTCAACGGCGTTGACAGGCCACCTGGAAGTTCCGAATTTCGACAGCCTTAGCAACGAGCTGAAAGCAGAATTCAATTCTTGTGAGCGCTCCGAAAACTTTCGCTTGGGGCGCTATGCTCCTCTGTTCAACGTCTACCTCCCTCTTCGTTACTAATTTACGCCCCTGTCACTCGCGATTTCTTTCCGAAGCACCGTCGATGAATGTGCGAGTTCTTTTCCTACGCTCGCTTGGTGGCGTCTCCGAGAAGCGTTCAAAGCGAACTTCGACAGTAATCGAGTACGCGTCTAGCAGTATTTTGGTCCAAACTATATCTTTGGCAAAGCCTACATAGCATCACATGAAAACTCTCGAAGTGAGTAGGTTTTGGTCCAAGCTTAGACACGGAAGGACGAGTGAAAGCGTAAGGAATTCATGACTGGTGAGCAGTATTAAGGATTTTATAAAGCTGTAATCTTGAAAGTTAATTGTTTTTCTGGCTTCTCCATTCTCAAGCCTACTGCACATACAATTCACTTGTGTCCTCCTCAAAACCAACGCCTTTTATTCTTCTCAAGCCTCCGCGAAATTTTTCAGTGGTTCCTTGGTATGCCGATGTTCTTAAGAGATTGAAGAGAAAGAAATAAAACACGAAGACGCTGCATGAACAGAAATCTATTTCCTCCCTCCTCTCCTGAGTGAGGCAAGTTAGTATGGGCAATTAACATTCTGAAGACAACCCCCCCCCCCTCCCCCAAAAAAAATGAAAACAGTGCGGTCAGCTACAGTACCTTAGCTTTTAGCAGTGCACTACAAGGAGCGCCATCCGGTACCCGCAAGCTGATTTATTCGCGAAACTAAGTCGATTATCGCTGGCGTTAGAGGGCCCTTTGGCGCGCTGTAAAAGCTCTTTTCTGCTGGACACCAAAGCCCAACTTTCTTGGACATTAGCGTCCTTGAATGGGATGAATACGCAGTGTATATACCCAGGATAGAACACTGGCACGGGAGCGATCCTCTGTCTTAGACATCTCAATAAAGCCTGTAAATTCTCCCGCAGGGAGTAGAGTTGCGCGACGGTTAGAGGAGACGTGCTTCTCGCAAACCTTGGAAAAAGCGACGCTTCTCGCCTCGCGTGGCATAAGCAATTAATTAGGTCATCACCTGTGGTGTCTGGTAGTTTGGTTTGGTTTGGTTTATGGGGTTTAATGTCCCAAAGCGACTCAGGCTATGAGGGACGCCGTAGTGAAGGGCTCCAGAAATTTCGACCACCCGGGGTTGTTTCACGTGCACTGGCATTGCACAGTACACGGGCCTCTAGAATTTCGCCTCCATCGAAATTCACCCGCCGCGGCCGGGATCGAACCCGCGTCTTTCGGATCAGCAGCCGAGCGCCATAACCAATGAACCACCGCGGCGGCGTCTGGTAGTTCGCTTACTTTTTCTTAGCCCGCAAGTTACGACGGATCGGAAACAACACGTTTTCATTGTACTCTAAATTCATAGTCACTGAAGAAAAAGTCCAGCATTCGTTCGACGAAAAACACTACACTGAAGATCTGATTGTCACATAAAGCTTCGGGGATTTTCACAGTATTTTGCTGCATCATAGCGCGAACGGCATCACCGCGCACTTAATTAACTGTTCAGATAAGTCCTACCAGCAGTAGCCCAAAAATTAAAAAATTTTACTCCCGAGAATTTGTGCTCCAGCCAGAGTGAAGCATCAGCGATTGCGGTATTGCAGTAGTAAAAGGTACGTCTCAATACCATCGTCGCCTTCGGTAAATATCGCACATGCGTAGTTGTGTCCTCAGTGCTCCGTTAAGGGTAAAGCTGTATTACGCGCTATACTCAAAACGGACTTTTAGCATGGTATGTGGCGCCACCAGCAGCCAGCGTCAGCCCCAGTACCAGAGCGCACGGACAGATGGCGCCAGGTACTTGAACGGGTTCGGGTGCCTGGGGAGATCTGCGCATGAGAACAAGCAGCTCTGCTTCCGTGAAGTCAGCTGCGCCGCTCTGATCTGAAACATTTGAAGTCTTCTAGATCACGTGATCGCCACTCCGTGAATAGCGGTATGAGTGGTGCGGGAATACAACCGCGAAAATATGCTCCCCGCGGGAGCGTATAGGGAAACATAGAAAAATTATTCGGCACCAGTAACTAACATTAGCTGACTTAGCATTAACTAAGCATTAGCTAACATTTAGCAGCAACACAGAATGGCCGCCTGTAGCGAACACCTCGGAAGTCAATGGGCATATTTAACTTGTACAATTAAAAAATAGAAAATGTGGCTAGATTCTGCCCGTCTGTCCTTTTTTTAGCGGTCCATTTAACCTACTTGCTTCAACCCCCCCCCCCCCCCCCCCCCCCTTTCATTCTCATTCCTCCTCACATGAACTGTACTACAAAGAAATAAAGTTATTTGCAGAAGAGCGCTAACACTCAGCAGGAGCTCCACCTGAGGATAGATCGACTACCATTCTCAAGGAGAAATACCTGCGTGAGGTTTAGAGCACAATTATACGTCTACATTCAGAAAGAACTTCAGTTAATCCGCAAAGCCAGAATACCTAGTGAATAAATGACAACAGAGTTTTTCTATAGTAAGTGCAATTAAATTTTATCAAATATTTCTTGTTTACCACCAACCAGGATGCACGAAACAAGGAAGAAAACGAGCGGAAGACATCTTTGTTGTTTTGGGGGTATGTCGCACACAAAACAAAAGACAGTTTTTACAGAAATGGAGGCGTTTTGAATGCTTGCGCCTAAGGAATTTACGTTTGAGCTCGTTCTTAATGAAGATAGGCACAAGCAGCAATGACAGATTCTGAAAAGCTGTGACACTCAGATAACCAGTGAGCTTAGATCTGATTAGTGTGCGCTTTCTTTAACAGTCACACTGAACCTGAATTGGGGATGAAACAAGAATAATAATACAATTTACTTTCAAGGCCTTTTTCTTCGTCTCGAGAATTCTGGCAAAGGCAAAAACAACTTCCTCACTTCCTCTGTGCTGTGCTGTTTGGCGCTTTATTTTTTCTACAAACCACGCTCCAACTAGCCCCGCAGCGTGTTTACTGCAGAAAGACTTCGTTTTGTCTTTCACATTAAAGTGTTCATTTTTTGCGTTAAGATGTTTTAGCAGGCTAGTTGGTTACAAAACGTCTTAAATTTAACAGCGAAGTCTGAGACACACACACAGAGGATGAAGAACGGAGACTATCACAGCCTATCAACTGTTGATAGTGGATAGTCAGCGCTGTGTACGTCTTCATTCTTCGTCCTGTATGTGTGCGTCTCAGACAGCGCTTTAACTTCTAGATGATTCATTTATCACTATAAGTCATTCTTGAAACGACAGATTCGACTATGAGGTCAGTTTAATCTTTGGTTTTAGTGTATTTGACGATCCACATGATAGAAAGAGCCGCCGCATCTCCCTTAAACGCACTGCAGTAAAACACGTTGCATAACTAGCTGCGTAACTCGAGAACATGAAGAGCAACAAAAGACAGTGCACAGAAAAAGGGACTACGAAACATGTGCTGTCATTTCAAAACTCATACCCCGTCGTTCCATCTTTCCTGTGCTGTTCTTTGTTGCGCTTTATGTTTTCAATCTCATGCCTTAAATGCGCGCTAATCAATGTGTTTACTGGAGAAGAAAACAATTGTGAAAATTGTTTTCTTTAGAAAAGAAAATAGCGCAGTAATTATCCCACATGTCAGTGGACTCCCTAACCGCGCCGTAAGGGAAAGAAGGAAGATAGAGGTTAAAGAAGAAAGAGAGAAAGAGGTGCCGTAGTTGAGGGCTGTGGAATAAATTCTATCACCTGGAGATCTTTGACGTACACTGACATCGCACAGCACACAGGCGAATTTGCATTTCGCCTCTACCGAAACGCGGCCGCCGCGGCCGGGCTCGGATCCGTGAACTCCGCCTCAGTAGCCGAACGCGCTAACAACCGAGCCATCACGGCGGGTAACCAGAAATGGGCTTGAATACTTTTTATTTACAATTACGCACCAAACAAAAATCAAGTTCGGTTGGGTAGATACTAAAAAAGTACTAATTTTGCTTTCTTAAAAGTATCCATTGCCGCTTTAGTACCTAAGTGGAAAGAAGCCAAAATAAGATATAAAGAGAGATTTCGGAGAATGACACACAGTTCGACCTGCAGGCGTATCATCGGGCCTGCTACTCTGCGCTGGAGGAGGGGCAGAGAAGATATATGTTTATGATAGGTGACGGTGTGGATAGAAGTTAGCGGTGAATATGTATACAACCACATCAGAAGATAGACTAATCACAGCCGATAGTCAAGACCGGTGTTGCATAAGCAACGTAAAAGCGCCCGTATTGCCCGGACAGAATTTCATCTCTCCGTTCAGGTTCTCAGTGCAAGGTTCACGGAGGGCGGCCTGCGCTCGAAATGCGCCAAAGAAGCGGCCAACGCTAGTCTTTCACGTGTGTATACAGGGCATACCGCGAGTATGCAAGCTTCACAGTCTCAGTGGCACCACAAGAACAGTCTGGGGAGTCCGTGAGTCCAAATAAATGCACGTGTCTCTGCATGAAAGTGCCTCCCAGTCTTAGTCAATGGAAAATATTCTGGCCTAGGCACCAAAAGAAGTGCCCGCCGACCAACTGCAGCAATTGTATAGTCTCCCAAATCTATGGTTGAACTTCAAAACTATACTCTTGTGTTAACCACATCCCTGGTTTTGTTTCACCACAACTTAGTTTTCCTCCTGTCTGTATTTTTTTTCACTGTCTCGCTTTATCGAAACTCGTAAGTGAGTCAGAACTGTTTCCTTCCGTCGTTTCCTTTAAGCGTATTTTCACTTCAACCTCGCGTAACTCAGTAGACCTTTTGCATCACTAGAGCCCTGTCAAGCGAATAGAGGAGGGCAACTCATTATGCAGAGGAATCCCTCGCGGCCAACAATTCTGCCTGGCAGCTGCCAGCATGTTTATGGCGAGGCGTCATGCGAAAAAAAAGAGCCTAGAGTGCCAACTTCGGCGATAACAAACAATTACTCTTGGTAATCGCCATGACGTCTCGCGAGGAGGCACCGAACGTGCCTCGTTAATTATCCTGCCATAGAGAGGACTAAATAGGTTTCTAGACAAGAGGAGAGGGTGAGGGAGAGGTGAAGAGAGAGGCTATTAAGGCAGAGGCAGGACCATGTGGTCGCCATCTTGTGGAATCTCCTAATCCAAGAGTGCAAACAGCCCGGGCAGCACTGGGCGAGGGATAACGTCGTCTAAGTAAGTGCCCTGTGCTAGAGCATCCACCTCGCATTCTGGAGGTGCTGGGTTCAATCCCCAGTGCCGCCCGGTACCCATCGGTTTTCTAATGGGTGCAAGGTATTCCCCGGCCTGGTGCTCGGCTTTTCTGGGGTTAAATGCTTGGGAAAAGGGTCTTGGCTTGTGGCAGTTATGCAAAGCCTAATTCTTTGTACCATATTAGACAGAAACAGCGCTTGAAATCCCAAACTCGAGGCCGTGGTCCGACAAACATTTGTCAACGTTATAAAACTCAGGATGTCACTATGGTATAGTGTTGCCTTCCGTATGAGGATGGGCCGTCTTTTTCGCTTCCGTGGAACGAATGTGTTGCCCGTGCCCGGGAGCGGGAGGTGCGATTCGAATTAGCAAGAGTCGTCAGCTTAGCGAGTATTTCATGTTTTCAAAAGCCTCGGTGGGTCGTGAATGCGCCAAACGCTGCCATCTGCTGTTCCTCTGCAAGCTGCAAGCTTCCCGCAATTCACTCTGTCAAAAGCGACGTGGTTGCCAGAACACATCAAGTTGTCAGTGCATATGAGTGATAAATAGCTATGCGCTTGTATATCTTTCTGGAGAAGATAGATAAAAAAAAAACTTCTTTTCTAGTTTCTCTTGTATACGACTAAACTGTCATGTGCGGAACTGAAAAAAGCATATTCGCACAGTATTTAAATATTATTACACAAGTTGTACAAATGATGTACAAAGGGGATAAGCTGAAAGAAGAAGATTGTACAAATCTTGTGACCACAATAAATGGACCCAATACTGTTTGTACATGCGTCCGCAGCGTTCTTATTCTTATGTTTTTTGTGAACTTGTAGCTTTGTTTTTCCTTGAACTTTATACTCTGTAAACTGTCGAACTTTAAAATGGTTTGCTGGGGATATCATACACCTTCTTTTTCCGCAAACTGGTCGAACGGATGTTCTACGTGGAGATGAATTTCCTCTCTTTCGGAGTTCCTTTTCTTTCGTGAATTTAAAGTTATGCATGTTGTCATGGTACAGTCGTTCCTAGTTACGAAGTGTTTTTGTTATGTGTACTAATCCTGTTCTTTTCTTTTCTTGATAATACAGCAGCGCTGACGTCCTCCTCTTCTTGTTTCGTGATGCCGGGTAGGAATTTTAAGAAATGAAATAAACACTGATTGCTAAAAAGTATATTCGCTCGTTTTGGTGACGACCGGCTCAAAGGCAGGTGTGCAAATACTTCTAAAGCCGACATGACAAAAGCTGAATGGTGAAAAATAAACACCAAAAAGCGAAATAAACCTTTGTAAAACAAGCATGTGGCCAATCTTCCAAGTAGCGCGGTGAAGTTGTGCTGCGATAAAAATTAAAGCAATCATTAGAGCACAGTAGCTAATCAGCACGTAGCATGACATGTTTCACAAGCCCTCTACACCAATCCGGACCCATGAGGTAGAGCAAAGATGTAGTCACACCATCAGCAGTAACTCCTCAGTCGAGCGCACCGGTTGTTTTAAGGACGTCATAATGTTATAAATAGCGGCGCAAAAGTTCTGTGTATGATCCCCTACCACTGGTTAAATTTTACATTGATCTGCGGTCAGCGCTTTGTATTCCTAGCCAAGTTCCACACAATGGGATAGCAGGATCTATCAATGTTTCTCCCGGAAGCAGGGCCAGGCAGACGGCCGGATTGGGAGCGCCCGCTGAAGTAAGGTGGAGACGCCGCAGTTCGAAATCGCAAATTTCGTTCAACTCCATTATGTCATGTTTTTCTTCCTTCGCATGCAGAACCAGGTTAACGAAGTTTCTGAGAAAGCTGTATAGCTTTCCTTTGTAGCCGTATGGCTGCGCTCGGGTGGATGCCAATGAGTAATTACTCCCTTATTGTTAATTATTTCTATTTGGTTGAAGCTCCAACCTGCTTCAGTCTTATCATTTCGAAAACGATCCTTAAGAGCCGAAAACTACAGTAACTGCGTGAACACCGTCTTCACACGCACGTGTTGCGACATGGAAACCATGCCAAAAGCCCCAGCTGCGTCGCTCACCTTCTCGTGTGCTCCATTTATTCATATCCGCGCTAAAAGCGATGAATAGGACTCTTGGAACGAATTAGTCACGCCGTTTTCCCTCCAGCTTCTCTTTTATTATTATCGCGTGTTCATGCATGAGCGAACTTTTTCAATAGAGTATGGTCTCCCCGAGATCGCAGTTTATTTCGCAAGACGCAACGTTGCCCTAAGCAACACTGCAGAAACCAGCACCTTGAAAATGATTCTGTTCAGGTGCAAGATAATAACAAGAAAAAAGGCCCGAGGATTAATCACCTTCGCGCCATTCCAATGCAAATGTGCAGTCTTCCAAGATATTTTCAATCTCACGCTGAACATCGGCTCAGCGCAGAATGTCGACGGTGCCGCTTTTTCTTTTCAACTACTCTCACGATGCTGCTGCGCACACATTTCGCAATTCAGTTTCCTTTATTCTTATATTTGACTTTACCTTACAAAACGAGTAGTGTTTTAATAAAGAAAGGGGGAAGTTTTTGAAATGCCTCTTAAATGCTCTGTTTACCATTTAAGCTGAAGTTGGGTATAAAACTCCTAGTAGATAGTTATGCGCTTATGTTAGGATTAAGATATTGCGATAGCGGCCAAATATTTTTTTTTACCTAACCGAGACAAAACACCACGTAGTCTAACCTTAAAATTAAAATTTCTGCATGCTTTCGTGGGCCTGCGTGCGTACAAAAATTGGCCCGAGCGTGATATCTGCTAGCGTTGCACTGCATGTACCAGCCGCCCGTATTATATAGTCTTAGGTAAAAGATTCCGGGATCCTGATTAACGGGAAAAAAAATTATTACGGCGTGGTTAGGCACAGCAGGTCCGTGAAATGCATAGAAGCGTGATAAGACAGGCATGCTCGATGTGATAGAAGAATTCCTTCTGACTGGCTAGAGAGGCAATGCAGAAATCTACTTTTTTCCGTGAATCCACATCACGCAAACTTTTTGCTAAGACTGTACAGTCCTGGTCATAATTATATGCAGCACGCTTCGGCGATCAAACTCCTGACACGCCTTACTCGTAAGTTAGCACGCGCCGCTGATGCCCTCGCGTATGACGCGAAGAAATCATCATACCTTCTGTCCACAATGCGTCGGAAAATTTTAAATATCGAAGCGTGCTCCGTAATATTTTAGCCTCGCCTGTACAAGTCAGCGCGCCAAGTGTTTTGTCTACTAGAACATCGCATATGCCTCTTCCTTTGTAAAAAAAAAAGTAGTTAAATTCATTTTGGGTTTCTTCTCACTTAATATTTAATAAAGCAATGTCAAGACCAGCTAACGGAAGTTATGCAACATTGATCTCCGAAAATATTCTTGTAACGATAAAAGACTCTGAGGCACACCAACACAGGGTTCAGTAACTCTTTCCAGAATGCGGATGGGCTGAAACGCCAGAAATTGTCAATTTCAGAAATCGAACAATGAAGAGCAAAACCCAGTGTGTGTCCGAATCTTAGAAAAAAAAAACACACTAGCAAAATTGACCAAACAATGTAAAAACCCATCAATTTTGTAAAAGTAAAATTTGAATACACACCATTACCGCTCGCAAAACCAAAATCAAAAACGTTCGCAAAGAGGTTCTTTCAATAAGTCGCACTATGCGATTACATACGTTTACTTAATGATCGCCACATTATTAATTGCTAACTTCGGTATAACTTTCTGGTAGGAGCGACCTCACGTACATATTTAGTAGTCATGTTGTGGCAGCGTTCAGAACAATAATTCAGAGTGTTTTCTGCCTGGGTAGTCAGTGATGTCGACGAGAGTCGTAATGCTGATAGTCATGAAAGGGGAGAGGAAAAAACATAGACCGGTCATGAAAACAGCTTACCTAGCTTACCTAAAACAACGTGTAAGCCAAAGTTTCAGACCAATTGTCGATCAAGAAACAACGCTGCACATGACGCTTAAGTAAAGCCTAGCTGTCTTCATAAGGCGCACTGCACAAAAATTTAACCCGACTAAAATTTTTCTTCCATAAAATTTCCAACTTCTTCATTTTTTTTATGATACACTGTAAGCACTGGCGGTCTGCGCTTGAGTTCTCGCTTCCAGCCCTCAGGAGGCCTGAAAATCCTTTCAACACACGCAACCGACGAAAAGCGCCGACTTTAGTGCTTATTAGCATCTTATACAAGACCTACATGTGCACGACAGCCAGATCAGAGCAGCGAATCCTTAGCAGTTGCCGGAGCGCTCCAATTACTTTCCCTGGAGAACTTTCGATCTCAAAATTTTTTAATCCACTCTCACGACAGCCCGCCAACGTCGAAGAAGAGTTGAAAGGGCTCTATTATCTGTGACTCTGGGCAAGTTCTGAGAAGCCCTCTCAACGTCTCAGCCACGCGAACCGACTCGAACGTATCTCACGGAGTGTACTGCGTCGTTCGAGTCTTGTGAGCCTCCAAGTTGCGACATCTCAGCCACGTGTGCAGCCAATTAGCCTTCATAGAACCTGGCCGTCTGTTGACGTCTACTCACAGACACTGAAGTGAGTTTTACGCTGCTGATTACCTCCCGTTATACAGAGTCCTTTAAAAAGATATTTAAAAATTTCTAACGACATATGCTCCAAATGGAAACGATATCTTTTCAGGAACAATGCGGCAGCTGCGGCGGATATCAGTTTTTATGTATCATGCTGATTATGAAGTTAATGTGTTAAATTTACCGATCAATTTTTTAACTAGCGCAGACTAACGGCTGGGGCCAATGGCGAGTTCGTAGCCACGGACGAAACGACGCCACAATCTTTATTTTAGAAATAAATAAAAAGGCGTTTTCTGAAGCCCTGCAGTGCTAGGAAATGTGGTTTTGTTTTGTTTTTTTGCACGCAACCGAGACTGGCGTGCACGATGAGCGCAGGAAGTTGAGTGCATATCCAACTTCTGCTGGTGACGTGTTGCAGTGCCTACGGAGCCCAGCTTGAAGCGTTTGCGGTATTAAGGCGGAAGCCCTGAATGTCTCATCGTTGTAAGCAGCAATTGTCGACAGAAATGTCACGCTTTTCAATTGGTCGAAACGGTCCTGACGTCACAATGCGCGAATTTCAAACGGGGCCAATTGTACTTTGGCTAGTAACCATGCAACCAATTGAAGGGATCGTATAGTGATGCTCCAAGTAAGTGGGATTGAGCTTAGTTAATCGCTCAATTACCCAATTAGCTTAATTAACTTTTCTATTCAGGCCATATAAATAAATAAAACCGATTAGGAAATTGGTCGAGCTCGGGAATCGTACCCCGGTCTTCGGCGTGCGAGACGAGCATGCTATCCACTCCGCCATGCCAGCTCGATGGTTTGGAATGAACAAAGGCGCGTCTAGTGAATACGGTGTCTTCGCTCACTCCCATTCTCATCCCTTCCCTTCCGGCGAGGTTTAGGTGTCCACCGAGATATGAGAGACATATAATTTCCTTTCCTCAAAAACCAATTTACCGACTAGCGAGGCGTAGAACCGAATGGGCGATGGCGTTCTATGGACTCCCTGGCAGCGTTGCAAGACGCTGTCGCGTTCCACTCTTAGAGGCGAAGCTTAACATCTTAACCACACATCAGTGACCACACCTGAGGTCAAAAAAGTGCCCCCCTGAATTTTGACGGCTGTCCACCGAGATATGTGAGACAGTTACGGCGTGATTTCCTTTCCTCAAATACAATTTTCATTTCTTTCATTACGGGACGTCTTTGTCTTTCTTCTTTCACTCCCACTTCCTTCCTTCCTCTATGGTGCGGTTCGGGTGTCCACCGAGATGACAGAGAATTACTGCGCCATTTCCTTTCCTCAAAAAGCGTTGCGTTCAAAGGGCGACGCATCGCGCCGAACGGGTGGTGGCGTTCCGTGGACTCCCTGGCAGTGCTACAACACGCTGTCGTGTTCCACTCCTAAAGGCGAAGCTTAAGCGTCATCAATTAGCAGTTAATTAGTATTCAGGGATTAATCAGCAATTAACCATTAGTTAGTGATTTGTCATCACTTAGTAATTAGTACTCAATTATATGTGACGCCACCAGTGCCACAGAAGCAGCGAAAGTGGTGCGGAAAACGCTTTCGCCTCTACGCACTTTAGACAGTCAATGTGCCCCCTGAATTTTTCAGCCGCGGCATACACCTTGCTTTGTTTTGTTGCTCTCCAAAACGTAGTTGTCGATGATAATCCTTATTCTGACATAAAGCTAGGCAGCAAAAGCGAGTGCATATAGTGATACAACTATACAGGGAGTTGTGCCGTAGGCACTAAAACGACACCACCGGATGCTCCTTTCGCAGAGGGCTTCTTACGCGTCTCATGCGCTCAGTTCAGATTTTTTGCACAGCCACTTTCGACAGCCCAATCCTGGCTTGAGCGGTGTTAGGCGATGCGGTAACCGTAAGAGCGCGAGGACGAAAACTAAGGAGAAGGTTAAAGCAAGAGTGTGGTGGAAAGAGCTTCACCTTTTACCCTGTAGTGACCCGCTTCACCGCGCCGCCCAAGCGCCGACGGCGATGATGTTATTGGAACAAGCAAGCACACGCGAGAGAGAACGCTGGGACGTGCTTAATAATCCATTTTGACGCGCCTATGTTCTGACCGCGTCGAAATTGGAAAGCACGACGACCAAGGTTGATGCGCCTGAATTGCTCTACATCATCTCTTACCGCTAACTGGTCAATGAGCTTCCGCTTCACTAGTTTCTTCAATTCCCTCTTAAAATCTAGGCTAATTACAGACCTTACCATCCTGTCGTCGCTACAACGCACCTTTCTGAAGACCTCCACATCCTGCTCTATGCCAGTATGACTACTTTTCAAATTGAAGTCTCACCATTGGGCCTGTTCCACGTCAATTTCCTGTTGTCTCGTTTTCGAAAGAAAGTATTTATGATCCGTAAATTATTTCTTCCTGAGTACCCTTCTAACAACTCCCCTTGCCATTCCTATAGCCTATGCCATAGTCGCCTACTCTCTGATGTCCAACCTGCTTCTTGCCTAACTTGGCACTGAAACCGCCCATCAGTATAGTGTACTGTGCTTTTACTTTACTCATTGCTGATTCTATGTCTGCATAGAACCTTCGACAATCGGTCACCATGGCCAGAGGTAGGAGTGTAGGCCTGTACCACCATCAGGTTGTACGTCTTAAGCCTAATTACGATAACCCGAACCCACTCACTCGTTAATACTATAAAACTCCTCTATGTCGCATATCCTGACTGATGAGGAATCACACACCTAGTTCCCGTCTGTCCGCTAATGCACGATATCATAGCACGTGCCCGCCCTTTAGCACTATATATGCCTCGTCTGTCCACCTAACCTCACTAAGCCCTAAGACAAGCCATTTAATGCCCGCTAGTTTCTCGAGCAGCACTGCTCCACTAGCCTCACTAGATAAGGTTCTAGCGTTAAACCTTGCAAGGTCCACTTTCCAGTGGCGGCCTGTCTGGAGCCAGTGATATTTAGCACCCTCGGCTGCGTCCCAGGTCTGACCGCCACCTTCGTCAGTTGTTCCTCAGCCGCTGGGAACTGAGGCCCGAGGGTTAACTGGTTTGTTCATAGAATTCATTGTTCACAGAATAATTGGTTGTTCATTCGTTTGTTCATACTACACCAGGGAGGGTGGCCAAATCATTTTCTGGTGAGGGAGTACGTTGTCGGTTCTGGTCACCGAGATCAGGCCGCACCCCAGGCCTGGTTATGCAATTCCATCGCATTTTCAATAGGGAAGTTCTTACTAATAATGTAATACAGTTGTGCCTCATGGGTAAATTGCCAATATACACCACATCCGGTATGGAACTGCATATATTTCAGGATATGGGATACCGAAGCTCTTTTTCGTAAATACGAGCAAATGACTGCAGTCGCACGCAGCCAAAATAATGTCACCTCATCTAGTTATGCGCACCGATTACGTTGTCATGCAAAAATAATAAAAAAACAAGAGTTCCATTCGAAAATTACGTCACTTGGCATCCTCCCTACATCAAATAGCAAAATGCCGATTATTATTTTCTCCAACATTAGCATTTCTGTGACGGACCTGAATGCGGAGGCTCAACTCCTTCCGACACTGGAGGACGCAAGAACGCATTTGAAGTCGAGTTATATTCAACCCGTACATTGGCCGCAAGGTAGCTTAACTGCTACAAAAGCCCTCCCCTCCTTTCAACTTCCCAGAGCATCTTAATGAATGAACCAGGAGCATTTCAATTTCCGGGCACAAAGGATGCATTGCGGCGTGGCACATGCTAAGAACTCCGGAAACTTAGCTTAACAGTTTCTTTCATTCACTGTCTCTCGAGGCTCCTGAAGCTGTGGCTTGTGGGAAAACTGCAGTCCTAACTCCGCATGCCCTACAGCCCCTTTCGCCGTCCGCTTTATGGAAAGTAGTAAAGGGAAAGATAGAGAGATTGAAGTGGATACAGAAGAAGTGGATATAAGGGCTAGGCCAGATCACGGGAGCAGGCATGTGGCCTCGACTAATAGCCATTCCCTTGGCCAAGTTTTAATCAAGCTCTGGCGCGTTACACATCTGCTCAGTGGTCGGCTGCTCCCCTGAAACGTTTCTCCTGCGCTTCGCAGGTCAGGGCTGACTGCGACCCTATGAAACCCTGCCTTCTTTCATTTCGGCATTTTCCCAGCGCTTTAATGAAAAGGGGATAATATGCGCACAGGGCCAATAATGCTCATGCGTAATAGCCTCAGAGCCGTGTGAACAGGGGTCTCACGTATTTTTTTTATTTATAATACTGCTGTCTCTCCATTAGAGACGTTCCAGAAGTGGTCTAAACAGCATTTGATTACAACAACGTCGAATGCCATGGTTACGAAATCCTCTCCAAAATTTATCGTCATAACGTCCTTAACAATACAGGCAATTTTACCTGTTAATGTGCGGCTTAAATACAGAGTGTAAAAAAGTGCGAAAAGATGGCTCCCGTTAAGATGGTTTACCTCCCATGTGGTTGTGGTTTCAGCTCAAGAAATTAATCTGGCCCTACAGTCCTTTAATGCGCTGGTCTATAAAAATATATCCTGCGGGGAAGCACGATGAACGATTACTATATCCGGGACAAAATATTGCTCTTTTCATATGGGTTCCCCAGGCGATTTCACGGAAATATAAAGTTGCTAACTTGATGTAAAAAAAGTGGCAGTATAGCAGAAAATCGTAACCAAAATAAAATACAGCCCAATAGTTCGCGCTCTATTTTTCGCGTGTTGTGGCCCTGGCAACTTAGCATTTTTCTCGTAAAATGGGCACCTGAGCACGCTTGAGATTTTATCCTCACTAGTAATCGCCGCCACTTCACACTGAATACACTGAATACTTCGGAGGGTAAATCTATAGGCCAGTTGGTGAGACATAACGACCAAAAACCGCAACAGACCCAAGACGGAGGCAGGCGACAACAAAGGGTGGTACATGCAACTGAAAATTTATTGAAATACATCATGGGTTTTATAGAAGACCACCCGTGCGAGCCTATAGCCAATAGTAGGACAGGACAACTGTATTGCCGCCGGCCTTCGTCCTGTGTCTGCTGCGGTTTTTAGTCGTTATGTATTCACTTCAGACAACGCCTAGAACGAAGAAGTTATGGAAGAAATGATGCAAATTATTTAACCGCAACACTGCTTGATCAAATCAATCATTCACAGTCCTTGCCACTTCATTGCACCTAAAATAAAAATGGCATCTCCATCCCTGTCCTTGTGGTGCCACAGCATATAAATTCGTACCAACTCGCCCAATTCTCAACCCTTTTGTGCATCTTTCTGTCAACCATTTGGTAATTTAGGTATTTTTCAGCGTGCGATAATTCGGTACTTTACAGCCTAGGATTTGGGGCTATCAGTGAAACGAGTGAATGAGCCTTGCGATGCCTCGCTTGCCGGGCTTCCAGGGGAACCTTCCGCAACAGCCGTGAGCGTCAGCTTTCTGCGTGTCAGCCATTCCCTCCTTCTCTCTGTCCCGTTTATGTGTGTACTGTTGTGCTCCTGTAAAGCGTGCTCTTTCGCAATTTGACCATAGTTGAGAGGAAGCCCCCCTAAGAGATACAAAGTTTACAATTGGTCTTAATGGGGGTGCAGTATAACATCACCGTTTACAATGCAGCAGAGTAAATACAAGCCTCGACTTCAAAGCAGTTTAGGAGTGCAGTGCCCATCTCCCAGTGCGTCCTACCTTGGAGCACGTGAACTTTGGACTGAGGGCTGTACAACTTGTGTCCGGCCTAGTTAGTCTGACACAAAAAAAAAATCACTTGGTTGTCGAGTAAAAAACTAAATTGGGAACATCAGAGGCAGATTGTAGAAAGAAAAGGCTGCTTTTATATTACAGTATATGAAGCACAAATTACTGACCAGCTGCTAAATGAAATCAAGTCATCATACTTCTCTGAAGCAAATTTTCGTTTTTTGAAAGGGCATCGAGTGAAAATGAATTATACAAAAAAATAAATGTGAACAAATGAATTTATCCTGTCGTTACACAAGTTCACTAATAAGCAGCATTGTGGCTTGGTTATTAACAAAGGACATCGTCCTGTCTGTTCCGAGGTTGAGTAATGTGGTCTAGATAACATAACTGCGGGTATAAAATTCTGAATATGTCGCAACAGCGCGTTGTTAAAAGAAAATTGTTATTAACCTCGTGCACTACAAAGACTCGAGTCAGTATGAGCAACGCTTTAATCTCAATGTAGTTTTTATGTGTTAACCGGAAGAGACAAGCACCTCAATAGATTAAAACCAGGGAGTATGAAAACACAAAGCGCTTTTTTTTTCTGAGGGTCTGCAGTTATTCGAGGTAAATATATTACCTCGTGCGCAACCGAAATATCATCAACAGCAGGATGAGAAACAATGTGCATGTTAAGAAAGGTGCAATAAATTATCCGCCCTGAATTATTCCAATGGCGGGCTGTTCACATCCTATTGCGGAAACAAAAGCTGGGTTTCAAAAGCAATAAGCGCGATTCTAAAAGACTCAAGCGGTGCCGCAATAGCTATAAGTACAAAAAGTTGTAAACATGTAGCAGCTCTCGCTTTCGGGCTAGGATAAAAACGTCATACACAGCTGGGATTTCTAGCGGTACTAAAACTTTTTTTTTTTGTTTCCTTTGCGGAGAAAACTGCTCCTCTAAAGAACTTTTTTCCGAAATGCATACTCTGTGTGCAGTGCTCATGCAGCCCCACATATCATGTTCTAAACTTGGGGTTTATGGCGCTACGAAAAGCACAAAACCGACTGCATAGGCTGCTGACATACTACTCGTCAAGGTCAAACGAAGCATGGGGGGAGAGGAGCGTCCAAGAAGGAGGCGGGCTATAAAACGCGCCTGTGTAATCTCTATGATTCAGTATCTATGTCGCGAAAAAGAGTTCCAATAACGTTTGAGCTCCAATAACGTTTATGATTGCAACTCCTGGAAAATTTATGAACCATATATCAGCATCAGTGAACGTCCAGAGTTAGCTCACATGTGGGTAACTTAGAAGTTGTTTTTTTTCCTCACTAATCCGACCGAATAGGCTGCCCGACGAGTAATGTGCTTTTCGTCGGTATACTGTGAGCATTTCTCTAATAACTCCGAGTTCAGTAGCGAAAATACATTGCGCAACTCCAAATTTTCGATGCAACATGAACAGCCAGAGATCAATCGTATAGCATATCTAGCACAGCCACGCGAATTATGGCAAAATAAAAGGCGCTTGCGGCTCCCAGCTTAGTAAAGGAGCTAGAGTAATAGTGAGCAGAAATTTTATAGAATATTTGAATATGGGCATTGCAACATCAGTACTTGACCTCCGGGTCAGTTTCCTCTACGATAAAGGGCGTCGCGCAAAGCGCTAAACACAAACGTGAAGACCTAGGACTGGTGCAACAAAAATTAGACACACAGAAAGTACAAACAGATCGGGAAAATAGCCTCTTTGTCTTTACATTTGGTGCGTGTAGTGTCGCTTTCGTTTTTCGGGCACGCACATGGGTGTAATAAGAGAGTAATGCTACCACAGAGATGGCAGCATTTCGTCCTTAGAGTAAGTGCAATCGCTCGCTCTGGATGCAAATTTGAATAATACAGTGGAGCCCACGCTTAGAAAACACTTCCCGAGAAGTTCGAAGGGAGACGAAACGCAGATATCAAGAAACACCCCCGCTGGAAAATATGAGCAGAGATAACATCCCGTCAGGTTCTCATGGGCTATGACTGGCTACTGTTTCTGTAGATGACACTAGAGCTAGTGCGGTCATTCCACTTCTGTATCTCCATTCAAGCAGCTGACTCTGGAGTCCTGAACCACAGAGGCCCCAGGGCAGCCGCCGTAGGCGGTCTTAAGGCAGAGATATAGCGAAGGAAGGGAAGCTGGGCACGCTTGCTCTTCTTCAAGCCAACACAGCTATCTGGAAAAGAAAACGCATAAGCACGCGAACTACAAGCGAGAACACAGACCAACAAAAAAGCAAGGCATTGTTGTGCGCCGTCACTAGTTTCCTCCAAAATGTCGGGAAACTACCATTTCGATTGGCACTCGGAGACTTGCTGATCGAAAGACTGCCTTCATCTCTCCCAGAGACCGTTCCGGTTGTTATTCTCGGTGTATACTAGTATGCCTTGTTTGAGAGAGAGAATTGTAGCATTCCTGCGGTCTAGAATCGTATCTCCGTGAGGCAAGATCCGAGCCGCTAGATTGCAGAGTAGTGGAATGATTACAGGTGTACAGTTTCGCGTTGTTGTCATTGTGACGAAAACAGCACGGAAAGAATAGAGCTTCCGGACCTTATAGCAGAATTATAACAGACGAGAAGTGAAAGACACCGCGCTTGTACGCGCGCTTCTCCACGTTAGGAAAACCCGACAGACAAGGTCGGGCACGAAAGCGCCCTTTTATGACACACGCGGGTTCTAAGCTCCATTTCGTAAGATTTTATTTGAAAATTGCTCAAACTATTCCTTGTGCTGCTTTGTGGGTTGGAATGGGGGCTGTGTAAGCAATTGAAGCCATAATTAGAAAGGCAGAACGCAACGCTTTTTGTTTGTCGTGAAACTGTCATAATTGCTTTTTTTCTAAGTTCCTCAAGCCTCTTGCATAACAATAAAATTCGTTTTGCAGTAACAACTTTGCCCAATTCGCGCGCAGGTTGCTTTCTTTCAAGAGAACCGGGCCCAATGAATGTTTGTGTCCTGTGCTAAGACGACATAGAATCACTTCTATGAAATGTTCTTGGTGTGTGCATGATTTCTATTCTCCTGCCACGGGTTTTATCTGTTTGAGTTTGTTGTTTTTTCAGTATACCGTTCAGTATGCCATTGGCGTCTCATGCTTTTATGCTTATATTTTATGCAGTCCTTATTTTGCAAATTCCCCTTCTTTGCTTGTGTGTCACCAGCTCGTGCTGAGCATGCATCAGCTCTTTTGTTCTGGTCTGCACCGATATGACTGGACACTTATCGCAGCTATATCTGAACTCATTGTGTTGTGGCTTTTACTGTGGCGTTTATGATGTCCGCTAGTGATGGTTCAATTGCATTTCTGGTACATATAGCCCTAGTAGTATACAGAACCAGTCGGTGGAAACAATCAGACTTAGAGCGGTGTTGAGTATTATTTTCGGTGGTGAAAGCAGCTCAGAAGCGCCTATTATTATCCCGCACTTCAGTCTATTGCGATCCCCACTATATGAAGTCGGTCGCTCATTAGTTCCACGGAATGGGCAACAAACCAGAATGTTTAACCTAAGAAATACGCACCCTTTTAAATATTTACGAACATTAAACTAACAGAACTTGTTTAGAAAAATTTTGATACGTGTTTCGCCGAACATCTTGCACAGAACGCGCTGCGGTAGGAGCAGGGCTATGTTCGATACTTTTTTAAGGAGTAAGGGAACAATCTCGTAATCCCAGGCAGCGAAGCACACTTTTAAGCGCATGTCAAGTGTCAAAGCTTCGAGCACTTTTTCAGCCGCAGTGTTTTCCTGAAGTGCGACACAACGTTGAGTACATCCACCTGGTCTGACGGGGGTCCTACGCCTCCAGCTATTACCGCCTGTACCACCGTGGCTGACCTAATGGGAGTGTTGTAACGGCGCCCTAAATCAACCTGAGCACACCTTCAGCAGAAGCTCCTAAGCTCCTTTAAAAGGGCCACACCTATCGCTTGCTTGACCAGAAGAAGGGAGAGGAATGGTGGCGAGGCATTGCCTCAGACGCCTTTTTGAGTGTCGTACACGCTCTGCAGGGAGTCAAGCGCGGCTTGTCGGATGTTGGTAATGGCTTGCGAACCCTACGGCTCTTGGGGAGAAAGAAAGAACCCATAATCCCCGACCTCCTTCATTCTTCTTCTCTTTGCCTCGCCAAGCTTAGACTTGACCTGGTTGACCAGAAGAACAACTAAAAGTGGAGAGGTCGTTTACGACGGAGCAAAAGAAAACATAAGGAAAGACCGTTAGGGCTGAAAACGTAAGCCACGGCGATGAAATCTCCCTAGCAATCATCGAAGGTGGGCTGTGTTTTTAGATTTAGGTGATCTGTGTTTTTGAATGTGCTGAATTGGCTTTTCTGCACTGCATATATATGAAATGGCGTCACTGGCATTTATTATGCATAAAATGAAGAGTCTGTTTGTATATTTGATAATGTGGAAGGAGTTAATTTGATTCCGATTACAATACAACGCATAGCAACGCCATTTTATAACTATGCAATTTGGGAAAGCCAACAACGGTAACACAGAAGCCACTTAGCTGACCATCTTCCCAAAAGTATGCGCTATTTAGAAAACACAAGCGTTTGTGTCGCTTGTGTCGTGTGTTATTTTGTCCGCGCATTTTCTAAGTAGCACATACATTTCGGAAGGAAAAGCCAAC
Source organism: Amblyomma mixtum (assembly GCF_055824585.1). NCBI lineage: Eukaryota > Metazoa > Arthropoda > Arachnida > Ixodida > Ixodidae > Amblyomma > Amblyomma mixtum. The sequence goes on along the minus strand of NC_143017.1, from coordinate 132,215,387 downwards.
TTAACATAACTCTTTCGCTTAGCAAGTTGACGGCTTTCAATTCTGCAATGTAACATTATCCCTTCAAGTTTCAAATAATAATGTTTATTAGTGAATTTTAGTTATTATGTCCGCCTTGCTGCAGAAACTACGCTGCACAGACCGTACCGACATATCTCTCACCGTTTTTAAAATAAAACTTTGTTAACTTTAAAAAAATAATCTGTATATATAATGTGAGATAAAGCTGGAGGGGAAACTTGAGCTGTGCCTATGGCATGATAGCGTTAATATGCTAATAGCCATGTATGCGAAATTTGTCATTCTCTACTTTACAATCATAGATCCCTGGCAGTCCTAGTACCACTCCTGGCGCCGTGGCGCAGCGGTTAAGCGATGCGCCACTGCCCTGCGATGGCAGCTGCTGCCACTAATGGGGCTTGAGAAACCCAGGTCGCTCTTCCCGAGCGACCTCTCGTGACCGGTCACTAATTCAACCGCCACCTGCCACGATGTTCCGTTTGCTTACAATCTGGTAGGCAGGTTTTGATGACGTCACATGGTCAGGCGACCTAGGCTGCCCGCCTAGGTTGCTTCTCTGGTGACTTTTCGCTTACGTCACCGACGACGCCGACGACCCTGGATGCTCCGCTGAATGGCACCGTTAACGCCATCACGTTAAAAGATATAGTTGGATGAATTAATTTTTCACAGTTCGTGCGGTACGCTGGTAGGCTGAGATCAATAAGCCCACTGTTCCTTCCTGGCTTCTTCTGTTATCTGTGCCTAATTTTACTGCTTTCGCTCTAACTCTACTCGCCTATAATTATAAACCTTGTTTTTAGGTGCACATTGATGCAATCCTGAGATATGCCTATCTTAGCGGTGTAGTGCAAGCAAGCACTGACAATATGGCACCAGCGGCGCAGGGTTGTTTGCTATGCGATCGCACGCATTATTTAAAGCTTGCGCATGCAGCATGCTTAAAGCTTCCTCGCTTGCATGCAGCCGCGTCTTTACGAACGGCATTTTGTGGCCGCCAGCACCCACGGTGCGCGATGCGCTCCAAATCACTGCCTTCTGAAGCGTAAGAATCGACCTTTGATGCTGCATCTGGTCTCTTCAGCCCTTCAGTCTCTTCAGTGTGGCTTTGACCATATTCCAGGCTTGATAAATATTCCCTATGCTGTGTTGTTCTCAAACGTCAAGTAATGAGTCGCACATGCATAACCAAAGCCAGAACCGAATTCGTCGCATTTACTAGCGAGCAATGGGTAATTTTATTGCTTCGGTATGGTGTGCTATGTGCGCTGATCGCTGGGTTTAGCTCCAGCTCGAGGACCTGATTTGGCAAACTAGCGCAGATCTGGCCATATATTAAAACACTTTGCAACTTACCTTTCATCTCCACTCTGGACTATGCGTTCAAATGCACGGTTTGCGGTCAATGCCCACTCCTCCAGCGAACACACGTGGTTGTTCAGGGGTTCCGTTGTTTGACCGTGGAGCGTTTGTTAACGGTTGCTGACCCCGCTTCTGCCGCATGTACATGGAGGAGAAATTCAGGACTTTTGGTGTTACAGAAAATAAATCATTAAATTTATCCTACTTCTTAATTTCGCTACAGTGCTAAATACTTGAGTCTCAGTTCGATTTTTAGCCATAGCAACATTATTCGTATTCTCACACGATGTAGTCGAGCGAACAGCCAAACGTAATGCAAAGACGAAAGACAACAAACATCAGAAGTGCGTCGCAAGAAGGGTATATTTGTGTCAAAAGGAATATAAATGTTTCATAGCAAAGGCGTAATAGAAGGCAGACAACGCTGAGAGTGAACAAAAGAAACCCTTACGAAATTATGCGTCAAGAAAGAAGGAGAAACCTTTATTTTTTTAAGTTCATTTTAGAACTGTCACTACAATTACCGCCTTCGAAATAAATTCCGAACGTCAACTTTTAAGCGCAGAAAGAAACCGTATAGCAAGCGACATTTTTTTTTTTAACCCGACCTGTCTTCCAAGCCAGCGCCATAAGCAATCATTCCCGATGTGCAAGCCACGCAGGTAACTAAGATTTCCACCCAATCGAAGTGCGCTGAAGCAAAGAAAATCACCAACTTGAAACAAAATGCACAGTAGAACTCAAAAGCAGGAGAGCGAAGAGGCGTCGGATGCGCATCCTAACAAGCTGCCACTCCTCCCATTTCAAAACGAACAAACAAACAAATCAAGGCTGAAATCTAAAACAAAAGCTCATCACTCTTCTCGTTCTTTCTTTCTTTTGTAATTTTTCGGCTGCTTAGTATCGCATGTATAGAACCGAGCCGCTGAGAGGTGCGCGCCTGAAGAGAAGTGACGGCTCTTCGCCGTGTCAACGAGCTCGCGCATTGCAGCGAGCCCCGGTGACGAGAATCGCACTCTACAGCCCGCAGTTGTTTCCTGGAGTGGGGAGCATCTTTACTTTCCAGGATTTTAGGGGACGGCCTTTGTCATGGCGTCTTGTTTGCTGGCGCTTGGTGTCTGTGGTAGGACATCACAGAAGCAAGCCGGAAAAGTGTGCAAAGTTCGCGGACTACACGCGTCTCGAGTGTTCCTGTCAGAAATTTCTAGAGGACCACTAAAAAATAGAGAGCGAAAAGAGAAAAGGAAGCTAAGGCTAGCAGAAACACGAACGAAAGTGTCCTCAGAGCGCGCTTGTGCCCGACACCCGCGTAGAGAGAAATAAAAAACTTCCTTTGCTTTATAAGAGGTGTTGATTCTCGAGGTATTGTGGGTGTGGACCCTAGTCAAGGGCTCCAGATGCCTCAGCTGTTGAGCGAGCCCAGTTGATCAGCTTGAGCTAGTCTTCCAGGTTTATGCTGGATAGCGTAGCCTCCCATTGCTCTTCATTGGGGTTGTCTATCTATGTCACTACCTTCGTTTGTTGGCAGGCCCATGCGGATTATGCATCAACAGTCGTCTGACGCTCCGAGTCGAAGCAGGCGAAAATCACGAAAGAGTTCGAATCAAGGAACAATGCTCGGACTTTCTGACCCGTACTCCCACAGTTTGTCCAATTTATAGCTGTGGACAGTGAACTAAATGACTACTTTTTATTATATTGTGTTGAACCTGGCATTTACGTGTAATTTGATGGTGGCTTGAATTATCATGTGGTGACGTCGTATGCGAGATTTACCCCCCCCCCCCCCCCCCCCCTGAAACCCAGCTGTCTTCCTAGTGTGTTACCGGGTTTCTGTCTTACCAAGGAGTAAAAACTAAGAAAATGCAGCCCCGCGTTTAGGCATCGAATCATGCGATTTGGTTTAAAGATTATGTAGGTATAAGAAGGTAAGACGGCAACTTCATTCATTTTGTGTAACTACGGTGAATGTTTGTTGGTGTTTTTTTTTTTCGACAGACAAGAAAATGGTGAGAGAAGAATGCGGCTAATATAGCTTCGCAGCAATGTGAGAGAGGTCGCAAGTAAGTTATTAAAGTTGTATGTAAGCATCTGCGATCACTCATTCTCAACAGCAAACGTTGTAGACCAGGGCAAGTGTAGTCAAAAATGGAAACGAAGGCGATGAGTTTAATCCCGCTGTACTAAGTTGCCATCTGTCATCGTTTGCAACCACACCGACCTTTTCGAGTTCTTTTACAGCGCGGAAGAGGAGGAGGAGGAGGAAAAGCGGGGTGTTTATCTTAGTACTGGCTTTGTGAATGCGAACAGCACAAGAAGGTATCGGTGTATGTATATGTGTCAATGCAAAAAAGGTTTCTGAGTATTTGGACTAGTTTTATAAGTACTCAATAAGTAACAGTGCTACATTTGGTCTCGGTTTTATTTCGACGTTGACGAATTGAATTTGAACGTTTACGAACTTCTATACCCGCTTGAAGCAGAAGTAGACATGTAGTGAAGAAACAGTCGTTATTGTTTAAATATTTTCCTTTTGTCTAAGGATACAATCAGAGCACACAGCACAAATAGCGCGTTTTCTTTTAGACGGGTCAATATCGCGCTTACATACTCCGATAGAGACCCGTGTCAAACCGTTGGTGTAATGGGTTGTCGGGAACAACAAAAACACACAAAAAAGGCGTTGAAAAAAAGAACGAGCAGGAATCGTAAGTCGTTAACTTTTTTCTCGATGCGAGTTTTTTCTTTTAACAAAGCGCACTGTTCTTAAAAGCTAAAGCGCTGATGTGCGCCATCTGGCCGTCTGGCCGTAGATCTTAAAACACTGCAGCTTCTTTTAGGGCTGGTCGCTTGACCAAATGTCCGAGCAGTAACAACGCCCTAAATCAAGCTGGTTCTACTACAGACGGCAGCTGTCGGGACGCACCTCTTCCAGCAGCTGTTGTGGCTGAGATCAGCGATGTCAAAGATAGACGCCGAAATGGAGTAGTTGCCGCGAGTGCTCCGTTTTATGTCGCTGCATCAGGCTGGGTTTGGGGGCTTAATGTGGCCGTACAAAGCTCTCCTAATGACCCCATCATCCGAAGCACTCCCAACTCGATGAGCCCCATTACTCCCCGCCTTCTTTGGCTCTCGTACTCTATTTGGGCGACGCAGCGAAATTATTGCCATAATGACAGCAACAGTGGAAAGCGAAAAAAAAATAACGCGATGCTTTGTCTCCAACACAGCAATAGGATAAATAAAAACTGACAGCGCTTTTAGCTAAAGCGCAGAGCTGAGCAATATCCAAATTAATATATACAATGCAAGTTCCACAGTTCTAGGTTTCTGCTGCTGTACGAGAAACAAGGCGTCATACAGGTCTCTCGGGTGTATTCTGCTCCTCGAATTGACGGCAGTGCTGCCCTCTCTGGTGCCAAGTATTTAAAGGGGCATTTTTTTTTTCGTGAATACCATGAAAAAACTCCCGACAATGTTGTTTATACAGTAATGCTAAATCTGTACTAGGCAGTTTAAGCCCGTCGAGGATTAACGATCCCTCAAAGCAGAGGGGGGGGGATCGGAAACGATAAATTTTCTCTAGCACTTCTGAAAACTTAGCGCTATGCCGGGGGAAAGCTTGTATAGCCTTTCAAAAACCAGATCGCCCAGCTATCCATCCCTCTTCGCTGGGTAGAAGGCGGCACTGGGCATCGAAGCCAGCGTGTCCCTAATGCGGTGAGGATGCTCGGACCACTAGGCCACCGCTGCAACAAACAGGGGTGTTAACTGAGCTTTACCACACAAGACGGGTTTAGAGCTTCGGCGCATCAACAATCCGTTGAAAAGAAGGAAGCGAAGGGGAGAAGGGGGGGGGGGGGGGGGGGGGGGGGGGGGGGGCAAAAACCTTTTTCCTAATAGTTCCAGCCTTGAAAAGTTGAAACTAAGACCTACCCCGTTGGGAAAAAAGCGCGTACCCATTGAAATATTGTGGGTACGTACTCGGCGCCAAAGTGGATAGAACTCAGCAGTGCTCCTCCTACTTGCGAGCTGGATGTAAGCCACAATGTACGACCTAACAACAGTCAGGAACTTGCACATCATTCCTCACTTTAAAAAAGGAGGCAGTATGAACGTATTTAAATTCCATCTGGTGTACTCCTTGTTCGCCACAGGCAAGAAATGTAAGCATTTTTTACCGCATGTTCCAGTGCAAATGGTCAAAGAAGGAATTTTCCACCCGTGGCTCAGACCAATGGCGCATACCATGTCAATGGAGAGGATGTCTTCTACAGTCATTGGCACAGCAAGTTCCCTTGGTGCTGAATAAATCTATAAAGCTCACGATAATTTGTACGCACTTATTCGGAGACAAATTCGCGAATACCTTTGGATGCTGTGAAACCATTCTTTCAGTGCAAAAGCACTACTTCATGCGGTCAAACGTAACCAAGAATCATGGGGCTTGCATGACCTTGAGGGTGCAGAAATAAAGTAAGTATTGCCGTGGACCCGATTCGAACCTGAGGCGTCGCTAACAGATCAGCTTCGCAGGCCACTGCGCGAAAGCACAATGCTATCGCCGCTTTCGATCACGCTTCGTGTTAAACTGCAGCATACTCTCAAGCTGTTGATCAAATGTTTAGGGGAATCCCCCAAGGTGGAGTAGATTTGTAATAAGGGAGTAATTACTCATTGGCATCCACCTGAGCACAGCCATACGGCTACAGAGGAAAGCTATACAGCTTTCTCAGAAACTTCGTAGTTAAAGAAAAATTCGTCCTGGTCCGGGGTTCGAACCCCGGACCACCGCTACACCGGAGCAGTCGCTCTACCAATTGAGCTAACCGGGCCGGCAAGCTTATGGTAGGGCGAGAGCGAATTGATCAATAACTCGAAGTGGGAACTAGTGTTGATCAAATGTATAGGGGAATCCCCCAAGGTGGAGTAGATTTGTAATAAGGGAGTAATTACTCATTGGCATCCACCTGAGCGCAGCCATACGGCTACAGAGGAAAGCTATACAGCTTTCTCAGAAACTTCGTAGTTAAAGAAAAATTCGCCCTGGTCCGGGGTTCGAACCCGGGACCACCGCTACACCGGAGCAGTCGCTCTACCAATTGAGCTAACCGGGACGGCAAGCTTATGGTAGGGAGAGAGCGAATTGATCAATAACTCTAAATGGGAACCAGTGTTGATCAAATGTTTAGGGGAATCACCCAAGGTGGATTCCCCTAAACTCCACCTTGGGGGATTCCACTAAACATTTGATCAACACTAGTTCCCACTTCGAGTTATTGATCAATTCGCTCTCGCCCTACCATAAGCTTGCCGTCCCGGTTAGCTCAATTGGTAGAGCGACTGCTCCGGTGTAGCGGTGGTCCTGGGTTCGAACCCCGGGCCAGGACGAATTTTTTTTTAACTACGAAGTTTCTGAGAAAGCTGTATAGCTTTCCTCTGTAGCCGTATGGCTGCGCTCAGGTGGGTGCCAATGAGTAATTACTCCCTTAATACTCTCAAGCTGTGTATTGCCCATAGTGTTCATCAACTTCCACCTGCGGTGCGAACAGTTCAGATCAGCTTAACCTCGATCAGAGCTTAACCTGAGTCTCATACCGTCGCCAGACGTGCCGACGACCCAGTAGAGCAAAATCATGAGCCACCCAGTCTAAACACACGCTTTCGTACGCCTACCGGGTTCAACTGCGTTAAAACACTGCCACTTTTATGTTTGGTGTTTTTTACCGTACCACTGTAGTAACGCAATGTAACTGTAACATGTTAAAGCACATTCAATCGTTCAGACTGATATATTTTCACTGCTACTTTTTAGCCGTATTGTTTTTTCCTTTCCTGGATAACGAATGCTTTACAGTCTTGGTTGCTAGATTTTTCTTGAATTTTTTACATCTACAAGCTTTCTGCTCGACTATCTGCTGCTCTACGCACGGTTTCTTGGATTTCTCAAGTCATCTGCGATTACATTTAGCTAACGTGGCCTCGACCTGGAGTTTAAGAAAATAAAAAAATTGTCATAGTGATTATGCATTGACTATGTTGGAGAAATTTTATCATTACCATAACTATGAGCGCGCATAACTCGCGCAAAGTGAAAACAGTGTTTGTCTGCCCGGTCGACGTTGTTTACTTGCGGGTGGTTTACATTTCTGAGACACGTGCCATGGGTAGTGCTCTGTTTGCGATCAGCACGTCAATGTAGTGTCAACACTAACCAAAGGTTTAGCTGCTTAATTTCAGAGTTTAACGCCTGGAAAAGCAAGCAGTGGCGTAATAACAATACGTGTTCTGTAGACTGCATAGTTCTCCGAAGAGCTCCTTATTTTGTCCCACTAGACAAAAAGGTACGCAATACGTGGTGACCTTATAGTGCATTTCAGCTGTACGGTCAAAAGTTATGTAGACGTACAGTCTTCAGTGAAGGCGCCTATTTCTTTTTATTAAGGTTAATTTGTGTGCAGCCCTCGTAGTGAAGAACTTTTGAGTGAAATTCAGGGAACTTATTGTTTCCAAAGAATAGTCTGGATGCATTGATTCAAAGTTGCGAGCCTAGCACCTTAGTAATGTAATGATTCGTGCAACGAGGAAATGCGAGCACTTGATTCATACCAACGCAAAGTTCCTTGGGGCATCAGATACCTTTAGTAAAATCCTCCTGTTTGAAATACTGCGACGCTAAACACGTGCCGAAAACATCACTCTCCTCTGATGCTGTTTTGTTTGAAATCTCCATTCTCCCTTGGTTCGACCGTCTTTCTTTAACCTTTCGTTCATTATACCATTTTAAGCAAGTTATTTCTTGTGTTACGATGGATTACTTCCGCTAACATGTACAGAGGGCAAAACACATGCCTAGAACAACCAAGCTCTGTGTTCCGGAGCTCCCAAAGCCGCTGCGACAAAGAAGGCAAAAAATGGCGATGAAATTCTATGAGTTTAAAAGCACATGTTTACATCCAGACCCTTTTTAACCAAATCTTATCGCTAGTTATCGCGTGTTACGCCCGAAACCCACTCAGAGCGTGTTCTAGACATGCGTTTTGCCCTCTGTATACGCGCCCAAAGTTAATCTTCATATCATTGGCTTTTGTTCGCGACGTGAAAGTATATACTGCTGCGAAAACAATTGTCAGAGCAAAATAAAAACAACTGGCTGCTACTTTTAGACTTGGCGCTGGAATTCACTCGTTTCCCACGTGAAGACGTGACCCGCACGACTAAGCAAATTAGCCTGCTAGCGTTGCTTGTTTGCACTGCTGCATGTGTGAGCACGGACAAACTACGCGGCCCTGCGGTGTTTGCTCACCACGTCCAAACAAGCCTTTAAAGCAAAAACTAAAATTGAGGCCTGCACGACGGGGCTCCCTTGTTTGTAGAACAACGTACGTGCTTTCCCTTCCGCGATGCAGCCAGAAAGTAAATTGTTCCGGACAGTACAATGGTCGCGAAAGATACTTTACTTTTCGAACTTTAGGGGATGTATATCTGAAGTATTAGTAGGTTTTTATAAGTATTTGCTAAGTATTTGAAGCCCACAAGTGCTTTTCATTTGCTTTAACCCTTTCAATGAGCAGCAAATCGCGACGATTCGAATAACTCGGGACACCATTACGACGACTTCGTTAGCACTGGTGTGTTTTCATCTTCATGGCCACGTCCGCAACAGGTGTACACAGAGTCGTACACAGAGCTTGCATGACTGCAATGAATAATCAGGTGAGTTCGATTATAACCTCTTCATTCTAGTGAGATTAGCGAATTGTTGTCAGAAATTAGGCGTTTTTAAGTATTTCTGCCTTTGAATGCTACGCAGGCAAAATAGAAACATTTCCTCTTTGATCACAGATACTCACAAAACATTTTTCCATCTCCTTGTTCTACTGTAAAAAGAAATATGATGAACTTGTAAGGCGCGCAATCTTGGCTTTTGATAGTGTACTAACCGCAATTGGATTACAGCGTCTAAGCGCTGCACCTGTGGAATCTGTATAGCTTTTTATGCCTTGAGTTTACCGACACGAGCTAAAAATTTTATAGCCATTCTCGTGTTTTTTTTTCTTTCTCCCCGCAAAATTTTTGGCTCCGCATAGAGCCTCTAAATTAGCCCTCTCGCTTATTTATTTTCTTTCGACGCAGCACAAACATGATACAAAGGAAATTTCTAAATAACTCAAGCAGCCCTACTCGCTTCAATGAGACAGATGAAATCACAACGGCGCATGCAAACTTCCTGATGGTAGGAATAGCGTGCCGGCTCTGATTCCCGGAGCGTAACAAAAAAAAACATCTTTACCAAGGCGCGCATTTAAAGCTTGAATTATTCGCCCATGCAACACGGGAGTTTGCATTCTGGATGGGCTGGCACCGTGGAAAGCGATTTCTCATAGTCAGCTTGGCGGCTTATTTTCTTAACCCGGAAAGGTGAAAGTTATATACGCACGCGCGCACGTGATCACGCGCACCACACACAAACAGGTTGCGAGGAGTTGGTCAATCAAAAGTGCACCCGAAAGTAAATCTGTAGCCTGACACAACCATTTTCAGACACGGGAGCCAAAAAGTGGCTCCAACGGGACGACTAGGTACAAGACAGTGCGACAGAGCGTAAGCCCCGACCACACTTCGAAGCACAAGTTCATATGACGGGAGAAAGAGAGAAACAACTTTTATTCGCACCCGTCAGAAATGACGGCGGAGATGGCTTTAGCCTAAACCTCCATTCATTCCCCTAACTGTCGGCCGGAATCCCTTGGGACTCGGCGGCGGCCAAGGCGAGACCGATGACTTTGCGTTTCTCTTCTGCTTCGTGGTTGAGTAATAAGGTCTCCCAGGATTCTACATTTCTATTCGGGTCGTTATAAGAACGACAGGTCCAGACCATGTGGATTAGACCTGCAATGCTATTGCAGTGCGTACAGCTTGAATTAAACACTTCCGGATGCCATTTACTGTACAGTTGAGGGTTTGGCGGTTAGCAATTTCCTCCAAGTGAGTTCCACTTTTATGCCGAGCTGTTTATCCGCTGCTGGATAGGCCTTACGACGAGCTTACAATGAGAAATGATTTCGTGGAATGTTTCGAGTTCGTGTCCCGAAGGGAGGGGTTTCTCGCGTGGAGTCGATGCGTCAGCGGCGATCGACCGGAGAACCACCTCAAGGACCCTCTGTTCCTGCATCGCTTTGCTATGACGCGCAGCGGTGTGAGACACGCTGACGTTCTGGAGAGCCGCTCGGCACACACGCTCGTGCGTTCACCCTATAAGGGTGGAGAAACCGGTGCATAAAATAGCTACAAGGCAAGTACTAAACTGCTTATTAATAATCAACATTGCTCTTACATCTCAAGGGCAGTGCATGGACGCAAGAAAAAGAAAGCGCCTACAATCTGCTCTAAGTTGCCTGCGGCAGCACTGATCTTAAAAGTTTGTAAGCCTCCACGTTTTCTTACAGTGGTTAAGCGATCTCGCGCAAATATTCCGCAGAAAACAAATGGGCGGAAAGAAAAGTGCCCAATTAAAAATACGCAGATTTCCTGCTTTGCCGAGAGTGTTTAAGTGACAAAAAGTTCAGAATGGGAAACACAAAGAGACGGGAAGCGCGAAAAAAAAATCCTGCATTAACCTCGCTATTCACTTGACATTTTACGATCGTTCGTCGGGCTACTGCCTGCACGGAAAAAGAGAATATGCATGAAAAAGAGGGAAGTGGAGAAACATCACACGCGTGTGCTGCCAAATTCGCTCTTTAGTTTTTTTGCTTGTCGTGTCTCCTCCGGACTTCCAGGACAGCCCGTAACCCAACGCTGTTCAGCTTTTCCGCTAACCCTGCATGGCGCAACAAGAAATGCTTGTTAGGGAGGAGTCGGGGTGTGGCGCGGCTTCTGAATTCAGGGTGTACCTAGAAAAGGAGATCGTGTTCAGGCAAGAACTAGAAGAGTGCACCAGTGAGTATTACTTACTCGTTTTGAAGCTGATTTTAAGTGAAGCATTTGAAAATGTTAACTAAAAAACGAGTAAACGTAGCGATGTGATAAACCATATAGTTAATAATAAAAAAGTATCATGTTCATGAAAGGCAGAGAATCATCTCTTTACTGCTTGATAATCTCTTCGTTTCAGCTGTTCCAAAACGCCAAAGAGAAAAATAATGAGCTGTGCATCGACCCACTCATGCGCCACATGTTCCTTAATAATATCAGCCTTACTGCATTAGAGAATTAACCACCTTCTAAGTCACGTAGCGATTTGTTTCTATATAAAAGCGCGGCAACGAAGCTCAGCAGCAGGCAATGCTGCGCATTTAATCCTGTATTATTCTGCAAACAATTTATGTGGCCACCACTCGCCTAACCATGGTCGCTAATTGCTTTCGCTTAGTGCGAAACTCGCGATGCGGAGCGAAGCAAGATGCGACATGCTGTTTGTACCACCTGCGCGATATAGGTCTCTCCTTCTATTCATGGAGTGGTCCTCTTAACCAGCTGATCCTTTGTATCTTTTATCTCCCATTGGATGCAGTCTCCCCAGTCCGGCCGCTCCTATTTCTGCTGTCAGCCCTCGGGCCTAATACCCCCTATTGATTCGGGCTGCTTCCGCGGCGGTTGTTGTGCTGACGCTGAGGAATCAGATGACTGGTTTCTAGGCAGAACTGGGCCTCCCATATCCCGTTGTTGGTAACAAGCACCCTGATAATACACCATCCGCTGCCTATGCACTTCCCCCCTCCCCAGCACCACCACCGCGTCATTCTTTAGACAGAGGGTCTGCCTGACAATCAATCTCTTAGCCGCAAGAGGTCACTAGGTCACGATGTACAGGAGGATGTGCTTCGAAGCCGACAAGTCATTACGTGCGACCATTCCTATTACAGCTGTTACATTTGGCTCCACTCAGCTGTCAATGAAAGATGACGAGCAAATGCAGTGTTTATTAGCCAAAATACGTTTGTTCAATGTCGTGTGTAGTATAGCGTATTCAGCTTTGTAAATAGGGCTACCTAGATGGGCGGTAATACTTAAAGGATAGAAGATTTCCCCGCCGCAGTAAGTTCATGCAGTTCATGCTGGACATTTCAGTACACGTCCTGATTTTTGATAAGCTTTCATCACTCTAAATCAGAGTAAATGTGAATTGAAGTTTGATGTGTTTACATCGACGCAGCGTGGTCACAAAACTAAAGGTGAAACTTGCAGCAAGAATAAAGCTTCACCCTATTGTGCATGCCCATAGTTTAGACGCATACAGAACGACGCCGGCACGAGATCTGCAGACGACACAAGACCGCCCGTCCACTTTTACTTCTTTTTGTGGCCCCAACTGGGGTGTGTTCGTATTACTAAGGCGCCGTTATTTCTACTTAAGTCGCCGCGGTGACTCAGTAGTCATGGCGCTGGGCTGCTGACCCGAAAGACGCAGGTTCGGTCCCGGCTGCAGATGTCGCAATTCGATGAAGGAGAAATGCTAGAGGCCCGTGTACTGTGCGATGTCAGGGCACGTTAAAGAAGCCAAGGTGGTCGAAATTATTCGGAGCGCTCCATTACGACGTCCCTCATAACCTGAGCTGCTTTACAATGTTAAACCCCATAAACCATTTCTACTCATTTCCTCTTGAGTACAGTTCTTCTGCAATGGCAACCTAGATTCGTGTATTCAAGTGTTTCCTTGCTTACGGCGCACATTTCAATGATCACGGATAACAGTGCAGTTTATTATGACCAGAGTTTCGTGAGCGCTGCTTAAGCCAGACAAAGCTCTATACAGGTCTTTCGGAACGTGCAAGAGCTAAGAAAGCAGTATTTTATCGCCCCGTAAATAGATTAATGCGAGAAGCACTTGTTGAGACGAGTTATTTAATGTGAGAAGCCTTTGCTGAGACGCGTACTGGTGCATAATCTACCTATCTTGCGTTAATGTTTCCTTGATCCGCAACGACTCTGAGAATGATTAACGACGTTTCACTCTTAAAATTTCGGAGCCCAGGAAGTAAAAGAAAGCTTTCCTTTCATATTGGCAGGAAGTTGCTATCATCCCTTCTTTTCTAAACCGCCCAGCTAATGCTATCCGATGCATGCGCCCATGATTTTGCGCGGCGTTTTCAGCTTCTAGCGCTTGCAGCGCGTTCTGACGCAGAGGAAAAAAAGAAAGACTATTTTTAAGCCCTTGTTTTTCTCTCGCCTCAATGAAGACTGCCGTCTAGAAAGCACAATGCACTTGCCCCACCGCTTTCACAAAGAACAGCCATTAAAGAAAGAACTTGATTAACTGAATTTTTATAGCCTTTCTTTCAGAGGAAAGCTCAAGTATCGTAAGCCTTTTGTCTCACATCAGCTTGCTTGGAAGAGATTTTCTTCACTAGCCTGCTTCCGCATTTCCTTTTTCACGTGGTTCACTCAGTTCAACCTTTTGCTCTCCCTAAGGAAATCTCGGCCTCAACTTTGTTGTTAAAACGGGGAAAAAAGTTTACGGGTTGTTTTTACCAAAATAAAAAGGGTACAGCACCCCTGGAGTAACATAGATGTTGTCTAAAACGCGGCTACAGAATGCGCTGATATATAGTCACCACGAGCGACAAGCTGAAACGATGTCATAATTTCTCCGGAGTGGGAGGGGGGGGGGGGGGGGGGACACGCAAAGCTTGTTTTGTAATCTGCTTGCACGAGCGTCTGCATTGTTCAACAAAGTCTGTATTTGGCTGGGTGAGACGGTATAGTCAACGAGCGTACTTTATAAACGTGTATCGTTAGGAATCAGATATGCTCTTTTGTTCTCTAAGTGAACAGTAACCCATCTCAGCTTAGAGGGAGAGGTTTTATACGAAAAGCAACATCGATCCCATAAAGAAAGGTTTCTTAAACCGTCTTGGAGCTTTATTATGAGCCCATCTCCATAGGTTCATTCAACGGGATATACACAAAGCGAAAGATCGAAGTTGTGCTGTTGTGAAACCCTAAATTTGTTAGTCTCAGCGGGTATTCTCAACGAAGAAAAGAGACCGTACTTGTGGTCAAAAGTCTAGTTTTGGGAAATTGTTTCATTTTGCGGCTTTAAGGCTCGGCTCGATGAATTTCTTCATTTTCTTTTATCATCCCAATACGATACCGCTCGTGGTCACTCTACTGATTGCCGCGTTAGCTGAGATAACATCACTATTTTTAAGAGCATCTTTAGCGTAGAACACATCAGATGAAAGAATGAATTAGCTATTGGAGAATGGTAATGAAAATATTTACCACGCTGAATGAATGTTGAACAGTGGCACGTTTGTGTAACTTTTTTGTTGGAATTTTTATGGCATCATCATTAGGCATCCATTCTTGCCAATGCTATATTCGAATTTTAGTTGCCTAGGGATTGACTTCTAATGCTCAAACAGTCGCCCACATGCCTGGTGTTTTCTTTATTAATTGTCGTTACGCTTCGTGACAAGTAGACATTGACAGTTGATGTCAAAACATCAATGTAAACTTCAAATCAGAAAGATCACCCTTCTGGATTAAGCACCGTCAGAGAAACGGCGTACACAAAGCAGCAAAAACAGCGCGCATGTGCAAATTATAAAATAAGCCGTACAGGACACTAAATTTACCAAGCCTTAAAAGAGACATCACAAACCAAAATAAGTAGGCCGCAACAAATTCGCAATAATCACAAAGAAAGAGAGGGCCAAGTGGAATGTGTTGCTGTAGTCCTGTTCTCCCCACATGTTAAGATTTTTCTTTTTCTGGCCCAATTAAGCCTTGTTAGAATGGTGCGTGCACAGCAAGGAGGACAAAAAAATTACGGAGTGCACTTAAGTCTACTTACTTGCTTTCAAAGGAAACGAATTCATTTATCAATTTATATTTTTCCTTCATTTCTAATAACCCACCAACTCATTAGCATGTAGTCGTAAGACAACGCGTACAATAAGTTCACCTTTATTTGCCCTGAATCAACGCGGTTTTGTTGCATAAATGTGTTGCGCACTCGCCTCGCAGTCAGAAGGTTTTTGGTTCAATTCCGCACATCTTCGGAAGAATTTTTTTTCCTTTGCTGATGATGTCATGGGCGGTTTTGTGGACCACTTCTCCTCGACGCTGCCGGATTAAGGGGTCATATGAGGCATGCTCATCGTATTTGCAATAGCGTCAGCACAAAGAAACCGTGCAACAAGGAAAAAAAAATTACTGCCTAGGCAGTATGACTGTTATTAGGTCAAAATGCCAGCGTGGCCGCCGACTAAAGCCTCCGGCGTCTGCAGCGAACCGAACGCGGGAACAGACCTCCAACGAGAGAACAGGGGGAAAAATTTGCGTAAGAAGAGGCGGAAAGAGCAGAAAGACGAACGCAGCGACGGCTCCAAGCGAGCGGCGAGTGTGGAGAGAGGGAAAGCGGCAACGAAAGCGAGCGAGCTTGAGAGGATTACGTCAGCGTGCGTGCGCGTCCTCGGCTGATCCAACGCAGCGCGTCAAGTAAGGCGAAAAATGTATACAAAAAGAGATGTAAGAGAATAAAAATCATTAGCGATCCATAAAGACCGTCAGGGTAAAGCGGAGTGCAAATGCAGCGAGTGTAAAGCATAAAATCATTGGGACTCTAAACGCCAGCCAAACTAAAGAGAAATTAACTGGCGCAACTTCCAGGAAATGGGATGCGGAAAAATTAAAAGCATCAAATGGGAAAGGGTCACCCTAAGCACGTTCAGTTACGAAATTCATCGCATCAAATGATCTGAGCGAATGTCGTTCTTTTATTTTTTCTGAAAGTCATACATTTGAAAGCAATATGCTTACTGCTTAGGAGTAATGCTCAACGCGCCACATATGCAATTATATTTTTTCAATAGAATTTTAGCACTACAACATGCTTTTCGTGGTCTTGTTTTGCTCAGCTCCGTATTCTAGACAAATACAATCAAAATAAACTATTACTAACAGACGGCCATCGGAAGACTGCGAGGTTCTTCTGATTAATATTTTAGATATTCTATGAAAGCCTAAAAACATAACAGAAGACGTTACGACTTGTACGTCACACGTTCGGTTGCATTTTCTTGAGATGTACGTTTATCTAACATCTGAGAGAAATCGTGCCGCCTTTGTGTGTGTCAGGACGTTACGGAAAAGTCGCTCTTCCTCTCTCACTCTGCTCTTTTGCCGCATTAGTACAGGATGTGATGGCTTAGTGTACGATGAGGCATATAATGCGAACTGCATATTTTATTAAAAACCCCTCTGCAAGGTTTTCTGCTTTTTTTCTGTTCTCACTTGAAGCTCTCCTACGTTCTTAACTTCGCTGGCACTCTTTTACGCCATCGCACATAATCTACGACGTAGCTTATGTCGTGGCTATAATACTTGTGCATGAGCTCTTTGTAAATTGGAAGCTACTTACTAATATTTCGCAGCGCTGAGAAGTGCCAGTCGGCATCTTTCGTTTTCTAATACTGTTCTGCTTTTTCTAACAATCAGTGCGACAGAGTCGACTCGCTTGAAATGGAAATTCCTCAGTATCAAAGCGTTTTCCTAGCTTGATAGCAAGTTTCTTGTCCATGAAGACTCGCAATCAGAGGAATATAAGAAACCATTTCCTTTCTGAAAGTTTCAAAAAGTAGTTGTCTTCCAGCTTTGTGAAGCGCGACAAAAGGGTGAAGCAAGTAGCAGGTTATTCCAAGTTCCATCTGTGCATATACAGTCTAGCCAAGTACACGGCCATACTACGAGTATTATGATAAGCGACGTTACAAAAAACCATCAATCCTTGTTTCGGTCTTCTATACGGGGCCACCATAAATCAAGCTTACTGAGCACTTAGAATGTTCATATGCGACACGAACCCCTCAGAATATATTCGCTGCGCAGTGGGCGAAGAGATGCTTTAATTTATAGAGGCTATTTTTCATCAAGAATGTGCTGCTATGCGCCGCCTACCATTAGCAAAAAGCGTGAGCAATAAACGCGAACCCTTTGGCTGCTTCCGCAGTTCGGTTCAGCGCTCCGCGTTGCTAAGTCCAGGTATCTTCAGTTACTGAAAGCGAAAAGAAAAACTCTTAAGAGCACGGCAAAATGTCCACATCGTCACCTTGCGAATACGAAGTACAAAATGAAGAGGCAGGCGGGCCACCAAGTAACATAGCAGAACCATGCGTTTGGCGGAGCGACATTGTCATCATGAGCTATAGGATTTAAACTTCGCGCGTGCAAAGTTACGATCGTTTTGGAAGCGTGAACTGCTGGGCGAGTTGTTACATGTTGAAGTGAGAAGAACTAGCGAAAAGGGACGAAAGACCAAGAGAAAACACACACAGACTGTCACCAGACTTACAACTGAGTTGTAAGACTTATAACCGAGTTGTAAGCCTGGCGACATTCATGTGTTCATGTGTTTTTATCGTGGAATGCTCTATGTCTTGCAGAATGACATGGCGAAGAACGAGTTGCTTCGCGATAATGTTCAAAAGTCCGGTGTTTCATTAGACATAATAGGAACACTCTTCGTTATTAAGTTTTAAAACGGGAACTTAGCACCGTATGCAGCAGTCACTCCTTCATACAGTCACTAGCGAAGACGTCGAAGCAAGCAGTGGAAAAAATTTTCAATGCAGCCATTAAAACAATCCGTCACTTTTAATTATGTTCTAGTGCAATTAGAATCACCCCCCCCCCCCCCACACACACACACACGCACACACAAACACACACACAACAGTAAAATTTCCAAAAACATTTTCTCGTACAGATTTTGGTTGAACATTTTACACCTTTCCTCGCCATATGCATTACGTATTGCATCTTTTATTCGAAAATTCTTCTTTCTTCATTTCAAATCCCCTTAACACTGCTCGCTCTGTCTGGGCGTTTAAGCATGATATTCTTTTTGAACTATCAGAAGTTTGAGAATCTTGCAGAATTTGGCTAGGTTAACGCACCCGTGACCAGAGTGGATCGCGGGACCGAGCAGTAGCTCTGTGATCGCTTCCATTGGGGCACTGCCTTTTAGATATGTATAGAATCCTCCCATTTTTGTTAATACCTTGCTAAGAGATTAATTCGTTAGCATTGCCCAGAGATGCGTTCCGCTCCAGTCTATCTGTACGATCACGCGGTTCGGGGAATTTTCGCAGTACGCTTTACGTCTTTACCATTTGTGAAACTAATGCAGTATACTAATCGGCTATCCAGAGCTACACTCTGAATCCGCGAAGGATCACGATATTCGTCGCGGTACAATAACAGCTCATGATCTGAATCCAAACAGCCCATTGAAACAGGCTTTTTGTTTTCACGAAGCAAGAAAAATTGCCCCCGATCGCCAATTGGTACACGCATTAAGATACCGATGCTGACACTGAACGGTAGTACCTTCACAATCTCCATACTCATTCACGTGCTTCAAAGCCATAGATGACCGCAGTAAGCCATTATTATGTTTTTTTTTAAGTTAAAAAAAGCATTTACTTTGAAGAAGCGTTTCAGTAAGGTATTGTTTTCTTAACGATGCAGAGAAGAACTAAAGTAAAAAAGGTTTTTCGCGTTAAAAGCTTATCATGCGGAAAAGCTGATGCTGCTTTTTAGCTTTCACAACATATCCTGTTCCTATTTGTAATCTAAACGAAAATATTTTTGAAGGGACTTGAGAGCCCATTACACATTTACGGGACCCATCCAGCTGCTGTTATTGCGGAACTGATCGAGAGCACTCAACACTTGCTTGCGCACTTTTTCTTAAGACATGCGCACAGGATATCATCGACCAGTTTCTAATTTCAGTCACTACCCCAGCTATCTGGACAGCATTATCTCGGACGAGTATAATCTGTCTCGTGGTATCGCTAGGCTGCCGTTGTGTGAACACTCCTTTCTCCTTTGTGGTTGTCGGCAGGTCCGGACCGAACCCGAGTTCAGCTCCCGCCATGAGACATTAGGAACGCTAGGCCACCGCCATACTCCGCCAGAACAACCGTCTTGCTCAGCCAGTCGCACATAAAATACAACAGCACATAAAATGCAAGTGGAGAGGAGGATTTTTGTATCTCCATTTTGCCATCTCCGAACCGGAGCAGGTCGCAGCTGGCTCTTCCGTGCACGAACCTTGGTAGTCACAAGGTTGCCAAGGTTGCCACTTGCCACCTTCAGGTGCCAAAGTATGACATCGGCTGTGCATTCAGGGACATGAGGTTCTTATGCTCTGGCATGAAATACGGTCCTTTAGGGATTCAAGCGCCGCTCCACTTCACAGGAAAGCCTACGAGACCATAGTACATTATATTCACAAGGATGCTGAACTGGGCAAGTTTGAGAGGATGTATGTTTGAAAAAACCAGCGCGAAAGGAGAACGCGTTTCAATCGCGTTTGTCTTCACGTTTTTTATGTGTTTTTTCATGTGTTCTTTGCTATTTAATCTGTACGCTTCCTATCAATAAATCCAGTTGTGAGACAGCGTTTGTCCGTGTTACCTTGTTTCCGTCCCGTTCTTCTTTGGCACTGGCCTTGCAAACGTAGATTATATTACCGGGTACGGTGCACCTTCTTTGATGTCAGTAATGCAGAAAGATCTAAAATGCTCCTAAAGTCACTAGCAAAGGTTTATGCTGCTGATTTTGGGACTAGAGGCAAAGGTTCTTGGATCCGGATAGTTACCATCTTTATTTTGTTCAAGTTTGCGCTTCATGCATACAGCATCTGTTTCAAACCGTGACACACTATGTAACGTCAGCAGTTAGCAGAAGAGTGTTTACCGCAAGCAACTTCAGTTTGTGCATTCATCTATTTGAAATTGGCTGTCTAAAGAAAGAAAAGTAATAGATAAAACACCAACAGCACTGCCAACTCCTTCAAAGAATTTCCTACGTGCATTAAGGAGAATCGAAACACCTTTCTAGTTTTATGCGGTCGTATTTAACAGCAGGTTGCCTGGAGGAAGAAACATAAGAGAAAGCTTCTTTTTTTCTGTGTTTCAACTGCACTCAATTTAAATCACACTCTACATTTTTATTAGGAAAGCAATATGGGAAGCCAAAAAGGGATAAATTATTACTTGAACATCAAATACAGCGGCTTTTGGTAAAAGACGGGCAAGATAGGTCGTACAGGCCAAGACAGTTGTCCGGAATTCTGCATATACCGAGTTCAAATTTGATTACACGGTCATTTGGGCTCTTTGGCCTCGCTAAAATGCGACCATCGGGGTGGGTAACCTAGAGGGTAGCCTCTGCGCTGCTTGACAAAATCCTTAGAGGCAGCTTCAACGTGCTGTTAAACAGATAAGGGGGTAAGTTTAATGCTTACAAAGCAAGAACCCAGAAGAGACCCTACTTTGCGCATTTGCCGCATTGTTCATCAAGGTGCACATTCCAGCGGCACTGGGCACTTTTAAACCTGCGCAGAAAAATGTAATTACTGAGCGCGGTTTTGGGACGTAATGAAAGCCCTGCGAATGTTCCCACAAAACCAGCCGCGCTGCGCCCACTTCCTCCATCCATTAGGGCGGTAGCTACTACACGGCCATGTTAGGCAGCGTATGTCTGCAGCTCGGATCTACCAGGAGTGTTTTCTTCTGGGCCGTTAGTTGTATAGAGACCTGCAAAAGTTGCATGAAAGCGTTGCATGGAAGAATGCCCCATTCTGTGTTCGATTGCCACAGTTCACTAATCAAGCGTTTTAATTTTTTTTTTTTGCTCAGTTCTAGCTATTATCAACGCTTGGAATACGTTCGCAGACATTTCCACGCAGTTGAATCATGTTTCACTGCTTGAGATAATTATAGTTCACTTCACAAACGCGTGTAGTAGCGCTCGGCGAAAATAGAAAAGATGCAAACTGGGGATGACGATTGGTGTTAATTACGAAAATGAAGCTTTGCTAAACAGCTCCATGGCTCAAGGTGTTTTTTGTTTTACACAAGGTTGGCTCAAAGACCAATTTTTCAGGCATTTCACACCAGACAGGTTGAGCAGCATTAAAGTTATAGAAGACATGCTGGAGGGACACGTGTAGGAAGCGGTGGAAGCTTACGAAAGAGAATAGTGAGAGGGCGAGAAGCGTGTCTGAGCAAGAGACAAAGGATTCCGGAAACTTTCGTTACTAGTTCTTTTTTTTTAATCACTTTAACAGTCCTTCAGAACCGCAACAAAAAAAGGCATTTAGCCGGCCTCTTGTAGCGGCGGTTTATTTCGCCTGCAACATGGTAGCATACAGCAGTTTGCTCCTCATCTTTCCCTTACCTCTACCGAGTATTCTCACTCTCTCCATTGCTGTTTGCGCTGTGAATACAGAGCTTGTTCTTTGTGGCTAAATGACGCAATCCTGTGAGTATGTAATCAGGTGTTAAAATGAAAAGGGGGAGGCGAGCGAAACACACGATGAACGCAGGTGTTGGAGGGTGTATAACTATTTTTCGGCTGGCAAATACAACGATCATATTATTCGCAAACTGAGAAAAAAAATATTTGGATAAAAAAATGAAACAATTAGGGCAAAGAAATTATGTTCTCTAACTCGATACTCTTGTTGAGAGAGACCTTAATTTTTTTACTTGTGTCATTGAACCAACACCGCGCAAAGACACCCACAAAAAAAGATCACCTTACAGGAGCCTACCAAAAAAAAAAAAAGACATCGATAACACGTAGCAGTGATAGCATGCGTTACTTTGGAAACATTAGTAAGTCGAAGTAAACGAAAGATGAAAATTATCCAATTTCTTCAGCTTGGTACAGAAAGTAGCCAGTACCCGCTGCGGTGACTCAGTGGTTAAGGCGCTCGTCTACTGAGCCGGAGTACCCGGGTTCGAACCCGACCGCGGCGGCTGCGTTTCAAAGGAGGCGGAACGCAAAAGGCGCCCGTGCGCTGTGCAAAATCAGTGCGCGTTCAAGATCCCCAGGTGGTCGAAATTACCCCAGAGACGTCCACTACGGCACCTCTTTCTCTCTTTCTTCTTTCACTCCCTCCTTTATCCCTTCCCTTAGGGAGCGGTTCGGGTGTCCGCCGAGATATGTGAGACAGTTATGCGTCATTTCCTTTGCTCAGAAAGCCAATTTCCATTTTTTTTTTAAGCAGCGTTGTGTGCAACGCCGCCTGCCTTTAGAATTTACTCGCATTTCCTCATATAGTGGTTGGACGCAACATTCGCAGCCAAAAAGTAATCATAGACAATGTTTCTGAAATGTGAAGCCGAAAATCTCATATTCACATATATAAAGAGCATCAAACCAAGAATCTAATACCCCATTATGAGCTTTGATTCTTTCAGTGCCTTAAATGTCCGGTATGCGACTTCCCCTGACCGCTTCGTAAACCCGTCCAACACTGCATACAAGTCCCCGAAGTCACGTCTCTCAGGTTACAGCGTTCCCCTCCACATTCAAGCATGAGAGGTAGGAAGCTGCAGCGTTGTACCTTTACCGTAATGAAACGTCACGGTAGGGGCAAACACATGCCGAACGCACCTAAGGTTCAAAATTGAATTGGTCTTGAGGTGCTGAAATAAAGTAGTTATTTTCTCTCTAAGCACCCGATGTCATCACTCTGTGCTGTACTGTCATTTCTTCAGCTCTATCGCGTTGAGAGGAGCTGGTGCTCAAGCTTTGGCGAACTCTGCCATAACATCAGATCTAGTGGAAGAATGAAATCATCATTTATACTGTATATCACAACTTTTTACAATAAACTGAATGCTACGGACGCTAAGCGGTGACTGCCAGACCTGTGTGCTTTGCCCGCTTGCGCGTGAGAATGGCGACATTGAAGAGTGCCTTCTGGCGTTCGTTAGCTTTTACCCCACGGTAAGAAGCTGTGAGGAGCAGTTTGCTTCGAGACACAAGCGGCCCCCTGTTAACGTCACAGGCTATTACGCCGGTGCATCCCATCCGTTTCTGTCGCTTACTACAGAAGTGGAAACCGGCTGCTCCTTTGGACATGCTGAGATCCGTGCTAAATCTGAGCTCAGACGACCACTGACACCACTGCCAACTTCTTCAGTCAACGTACATCATGGTAACCCTGTAAAGCGTAGCCGCCACGGTGTCTCAGTGGTTATGGAGCTTGGCTGCTGACGACGTGGGTTCGATCCCGGCCTCGGCGGCCGAATTTCTATGGAGGCAAAATTCTAGAGGCCAGTGTACTGTGCGATGTCAGTGAACGTTAAAGAACCACCCAAGGTGGTCGAAATTTCCGGAGCCCTCCACTACGGCGTCTCTCATAGCCTTAGCCACTTTGAGACATTAAGCCCCGTGAAACAATAAACCGTGTGAATTCTACTTAAATATTTCCTTTCCTTGCGCGAAGGAAAGCAAGCTCTCACCCTATTAACCACCATCCCTCTGCATCGTCGCAGACTTCAGAATCACGTTCCCTGTGGCAACGTGTAAGCGTGGCTTAAAGTACCATCATCTTCACATATTTACATTTGCACTGCCTCTGCACTCCTCACTCGCAGCTCTCTCTTGCTTTTTAAACAACTTTCAGCGTGATAATCCTCTAAAGCGTGCTTTGACAATTCCTTTCCTTGCATGAGGGGAAGCCAGCTCTCAGCCTTGTTACCGTTCCCACCACGGCAACCAACATACTATGCGTACGTTCACAATTACGCTCAAAAAGCAAGACACCAGGGTGGCAAGGTGCCATGGTGAGCAGAGAAAAAGAGGAATGCTCCAGGTTAGCATAATACATGGGTTAGCGTAAATTCGGAGCACTTGGAGCATGAAGGGGAAGGACATGGCGTTTGAGAAAAAAGTGGTAGTGATGAGCAAGGTACTGATGTAGACTACGGCAAATAAGGCTTGGCTGCGGCAGTTCGATATTTGTAAACAGCAAGGATGGTGCGAAGGAATTCTCTACTGCTATCATAGTGAAAATTTATTACGGAACTAGAAGAGCTTGTCCGGAAATCTTGGTAATCTACTTATTTTTGTCTGAAGCATAATTGCCTCTGTGGATTTTCTTAAACCGGAGGCGAGAGGAGCTTGACCTCTGACCAGCAGTTATTCATGCGCTCGGTTTACTCAAAGCCATATGTAAGTCAAGGAATTTTTATGCCGCCTAGTAGATAGAGGCAGCAGTGTCAACAATGATGTGCCTTTGATTCCTTTAGACCGCTTAAGTTTCCTAAGACATCCTGAAATCTTTGTTGCAGCGCATTTTATCTGTCGACATTCGAAATGTGGTCGCCGTGGCCCTATATTGCATTCGTGCTCAAGAGTTCACCAATAAGACGTGATTCGAATCGAACCAGAGCGCTGACTAAACTTCCCAAAAACGGTACCTTAACAGAAGCTGTAAAATAAGAAACAAAATATATGGAAGGAAGAAAAAAGGGCAGAATTACACATTTATCAACCAAAGAGAAGAGTTGGGATGCGGACGTCAGTTTTGTCGTTTTCCTATTCGCATCCGGAGGAAATAAGGAAAGCAGCTGTCCTATCAGCGAAGTGCTCACAGCCAGTTGAAGTTCTGCCCTCAAAACTTCCGTTTCGCTTACTCTCTAACCATCCACACTTGTGTGGGCCTTTTCTGTTATTTCATGTTTCCTCCCGTATGAGTGAGCAGAAGTAGAAAGTGCGAATGTCATTGCATTCTCCAGCGGTTGCAACTCCAACCACGCGCATATAAACTATTTACCGGAAATTTAAAGCAAGAGTCGTTTGCATCATCTGGCGACAAATCTTGCAAAATTCGTGTCGACAGAAGGGCTGGAATGGCTTACGACACCCTGGTGGGTCAAATAAGAGTATCGTTTCTTTCCGAGCATCACGTTTGGTGCTTGGCGTAATGTGTGCGTTGAGGATCAACCTGTAACCAGAATGATCAAGATGCATATGTTAAACCATGGGAAGCACACTTTATTTAAATAAGTGCATCCTGCCCAAAACCTTTGTTTTTCGTTCTTAAATAAGTGTTTTTTAATTCACAACAAAGCGGTTTTTCGTAGCCTATCACTCGTCTGCAAAAAAAAAATTATTTCTAAGCGTCGAATATTGTAAGATAAAAACATCAACTGCTCCATCCAAATATTTTTGCGCCGTGAACATTACCATGTTAGCATAATCGCCCAACCTTGCATTAAACGACGTAACGGCTGTACTTTTTTGCTTGTTGCGAATGCATCTTTCTTGACGTATGTAAACTTGGTGCATGCAATTCCGAGTATAATTCTCTTACATGTTTTGAACTCCCATGGAAGCGGTTGTAGGGTACGGCCAACAGAATTACGAATAATTCTGTCTCTGTTTGAATCACTAGCAACAGCAAAAATGACAGCCGTCCTTTACCGACGTCCTCATGCGCTAAGAGTGGAAACAATGGGACCGCACACACAATTCTCAGGCTCCAGCTCCGTCATTCGGACCCATTATACGCAGTTTTCCTTTCCTTTCACGACACCTTTAACTCACCGGAACTGCACAAGCAACTGTTGGGAACAGCGTGCGGGAAAAAACTATACCTAACTCTGCTAACTATAAAACTAACTATAACTCTAGGTGAAGACAAAAAAGGCCGTCTAAAAAGAATGCTAATAACTAAATTCCCTTGTCGAGCAGGCGCAGGATATACTGAGCGCCTGAAGTCGGCGGACTAACATCAGACATCTTCCTTGGAGATTGTTGACCAAGGCCCGCTATACTCCATTAGGTTATTACACCGAGCATTCATGAGTAACAAGCATATTGCTGCGAGGAACTATTTTTCGATGAGTATTCTGCTGCTCTCAGAACGCTTCGAACAAAGTGAGCACTAAAGCTTGTGAAATGAAGCGTTCATATCTCAGTTTGCCTTGCAAGATGGCCTGAACTGTAAGATAAAAAAGACAACAAACCGCAGCAAGACCGGGTTCCGTTGTTTTGATGCATCTGCTAAAAGTTGCAGAATGTACAAGTGACATTCTGCGAAACATCGGATATACCTACACCTTCAAAAGCCATGTCGTTTGAACGCCGTGGAACGAAAGCAGTGGTCACGAAGCGCGAGTGTCTGGAGGCATTTTCTCCCTTTTGGCCATTCGTCTTAAAGAATAAGCGCATGCCTCTTTACGACTGTTCGTGACAAGGTGGAACAGAAATAAAATCGTTTAGAAGAACGTCAATTTGGGTTAGATGGTGCATTATTTGAGACAGAAATGGTAATAGCGCTGCAATAAGACGTACACAAGAAAGACTGACACAGGACATGTGCTAACTTCATCTGATTTTATTTACTGCAAAGCCAGCAAATATATGGAAAATTCAAGGCATGCGCAAAAAACACCGGTACAACAGGCATCAACAAAACCGTTCAACATATGATATCTCAGTCTTGAAAAGGCGAACCGAGGTATCACTCACGCAATCTAATCCCCTCTTCCTAATGTGGTATGCTTCCAAAAGCTCCCGCGCCTTCGTATCTCCACTCCTGCGCAGCACTGCGCTGAGTGCTTCGTGTGTAATCGTGCGGCAGAACATAGGCCGGGGCAAAAAAGATGCCAGCAATGCAATAAGTGTGAGCCACGGCTTCGGGAGATAAAGATTCTGAGCAGGAGTGGACAGGAGTGGATACGAAGGCGCGGGAGCTTTTGGAAGCATACCACATTAGGAAGAGGGGATTAGATTGCGTGAGTGATACCTCGGTTCGCCTTTTCAAGACTGAGATATCATATCTTGAACGGTTTTGTTGATGCCTGTTGTACCGGTGTTTTTTGCGCATGCCTTGAATTTTCCATATATTTGCTGGCTTTGCAGTAAATAAAATCTGATGAAGTTAGCGCGTGTCCTGTGTCAGTCTTTCTTGCGTACGTCTTATTGCAGCGCTATTACCATTTCTGTCTCAAAGAAATAAAATCATGCCGAAAATAAATAAGGCACAATGATAAATACGGTGGAGGTGGTTCCAGGGCCCCGCACAACAGCAGGACGAAGGCGCCAGATTGCGGGTATGCCTGGGAGGAGAAATTTTGAGCGATCGAAGAAGGGTAGGATTTCTCGACCACTCTGTATCGCGCATTTCTTTCCTACCCCTGTTCTTTTTCTTGTCGCCATTATTGGCGCTGCGCTTCGGCGGAGCGTGTCGGCAGGCTGGAGGTGGCGAAATTTTCGGCTTTGGTCGTTCCGCTGGCAGCTGCAGCCGAAGGGAACGAAAGCAAAAAGGCCGCATCAGATGCGTCTCAACTAATGTAAGCTTTAGGCTGATGGCGAGACACGCATCGCTGTTTTAGGCTGCCGACTTTCGGTCTCCTTTGTCGCCATTATGCGTACCTCGTTCCCCCTTCACAAACTCGGAATGATGCACGCTCATGTCCTATTGGAGCCGCTCTGTGCCGCTTTTTCTCTGCGAGATCTCGGTCGCTTGTGAATAGGGACGCGCGATTTCCCGACAAAATGAAAGTTGGGGTTCGAATATGCGCGAATGGCGTGACGTCGCCAATCAAGCACGAAATGTGTTCACATATGGCTGCATAAATACGAGGAGAACTGCGAATTTCCGAAGAGGGGCGTCGCTGAGAAAAATGGATGTGCGTGACGGCTAGTGAGTGCACCCTTTGTGCAACTCTTGTTACACGCGCGATCAAAGGACAATTTCTAATGAAGTAGGATGCTTGGTCGTGTGATTAATCTTAATGATTCTTTGCATGGTTATCAAAATCAATTAATATTCTGGTAATTAAGGGTTCGAAAACAGAAAACAATGCGTGTTAACACGTGTGACGTGTGAGTATTGTGCCTCTCGAGCAACCCGAGCGCGTGGCCGCTGCTACCGCTGCTACTCCCACGGCCTCGCTGCGAGAGGAGAGCGGGTGGTACCGCTGCTTGGAGAGCTCTTTCGAGAACCGCTGTAAATCACCATCCCTTCATTTCTTCCCACCACCGGCCACTGCCGGAGGCGACGCGCGACGAGCCATCGACGGCGACCTGTGTCAAGATCGTGGTGTGTACCGATTTAACCTTCTGATTGGCCTTTCGGCCCGCAATCACCGTTAGCTGTGCTGTCATGCGTGTGTAGTCTCTGCCTTGCGCGCGCGGCTCCGCATGCTGTGGCAGAGTTACGGGTTGTACTGGGGTCTGGGGACAAGTGCAACGTTCTGCAATGCAGCTTACTGTGTAATAAACACTTGTCTCAGATAACTGCGCCCTCCTTTCTTCCTTCGGAGCGAGAACGCTGGCTGTGCCTTCCACTGGCTAAAAATCCGAGTCATGTGGGTGAAGTGCCCCCTAACATCTGACACTGGTAACCCCATACATGGTAACAAGTTTACATGTCTCCTTTGCTTGGAAGTGACACACTGCTTCATATTCATGTACATCGAAAGAATTGACAGGCGCAAGGCTTCCAGTGTCGTGAGAATAGCTATTCAGCTATTCTGGAGTGTTATTATACCTTACACAAAACTAAAAATTAGTTCTTTCGCTGAGATAATTATACCGAAGTGCATGAAGACAACTTTCCACTGGCTAACAGGAAAGAAGAAATATGACACTGGGGCATGCTCTGTATGACTCCGTAGCCGCGCCTGTACAGTGTTAAGTGGCTGACCAGCCCGGCCACGCTTGCGGCAACGTGCATTCCCGGTTTTTATATCTATACGCACTTATGAGCTGCTGGAGTGGACTGGGAAGTCTGACGACTTGTGGACGTCAGCATCATCATCATCAGCCTGACTGCGCCCACTGCAGGGAAAGAACCTCTCCCACATCTCTACAACTAGCCCTGTCCTTTGCCAACTGTGGCCACCGTATCCCCGCAAACTTCTTAACCTTATCCGCCCACCTAACTTACTGCCGCCCCCTGCTACGCTTGCCTTCTCTTGGAATCCATTCCTTCATCATTAAGGACCACCAGTTATCCTGCCTTCGCATTACATGCCCTGCCCAAGCCCATTTCTTCCTCTTGATTTTGACTATAGATATCATTAACCCGCGCTCGTTGCCTCACCCACTCCGCCCACTTGCGAACTCTTAACGTTACACCTATCATTTTTCTTTCTATAGCTCGCTGCGTTGTCCTTAACTTAAGCTGAAATCCTCCACGCTTCTGCCCACAAACATAGATACGTTTGTGGACGTATCTATGTTTTGCTCCATCTGCAAACTCAAAGCGAAAACGGTAAGTAGTCGCAAGGAAGTTAACGGACTGATGAATTTATTCTCAATTATTCGAACACAGGTAAACTTCTGCACGCGCACGCTTCTTTATATATCGGGTGTTTCACGTAACTTGAGCCAGGTATTAAAAAGAAACGCAGCTGGGTGCCAGCAACGCAGTATTGGTTCCCGTCGTGTGGTGCTCCTCAAAATATTTTTACGTTCGGCTTAATTGGTTCAATAACTAAGATTAAGTGGGTAAGTTTTCTTAATATTCGCTTTAAAGCCAAGTTCGTTCGTTTCAAATATCAGACAGGGTTAAGAAACAACCTATCCGCTTTTTTTTCAGTAGCGTGTGCAGCCGTGGGTGCCACAGTACGTCATTCCACACGAGTAAACAAGAAGTACTCCTCTTGCGTCCCTATCGCGGCTATGGAAAATGCTCAGTTTTCATAACGTTACACCCATAACCAACTACTCTTTATCATGTGAGGCTCACGCTGCTCTTTTTTCCAACACAAGAAATCTATTTCGTGAAAACGATCTTCAGGTAAACATATTATTTGCACCTAAGAGAAAGCACACTATCTGCGAAGAATATGGAGTATAAGGTGACCTTCGCAAGGCGCAAAAGCTGTTTAGACAACAGAACACACGAAAGTGCGGCATAAAACAACTAAAACATTGCAGCCCTCTCAAGGCGAAGAGGAGAAAAGTGTCGACTGCGGCTTACATATAGCTCGGCTCTCCCGTGGGAATGTCCAGCAGGCGTCTCTAGGCCTGGCCAGCGCTCTGATTCGCAAACCACGAAAGCTTTTCCCTTCGGGAACGACAAAACACGATCCTTTCGCGCTGAGCAAGAATTTGGTGTTTCGTGGTCCCATGTCCGCTTGTCATCTGACCATTTCTGCCGATTTATCTTATCATTTTTTTTCGTCCCCATCTCCTGAAAGCCCCCTATGACGATTGCCGCAAATCGCGTTTCAGATTATTTTGCGCTTGGCTCGCCTACACTGCGTCTGTCTGGGCGATATTGTCAAGTTTGTTTTCGCTTAGACTTAGATCGCTGTGATAAGTGTCTGCCCAAACCCAAGATTTTTCCGGCAAGGCTACTTTATTTATTTATTTATTTATTTACACATACTGCAGTCATAGAGACCAAGCAGGGGGGCAACATTCAAAAAGCAAAAATAATATCAAACACTACGCAAATCCAGCGTTCCGGCAACAATAAAAGAAGAAAACCAAACAGAGGGCAATGATATTGTTAAGTTTACACATACAATAAGACACTCTTTTCAAAAGCAGCGGCATCCTGAGCCGAAAAGACATTTGCTGGCAGTGAGTTCCATGTTGTGATTGTTCGGGGAAAAAATGAGTTTTTGAACGTATTTGTGCGTGCAAAGTACGGTGTAAGGTTATGGTTGTGGCTATTGCGTGTCTGCCGTGTAGAACGGGGGGATATATAGGGAGCAGCATTAATATTAAATTGACTAGAGTAAAATGAGTACAGAAATTTAAGCCTTGCGAGTGCTCTCCTTCTTTCTAGAGTGGGTATGTTCTTCGTGGACATCAGAACGGATGGCGAGATAGAGCTATGGTAAGCGTTAAAAATGAAACGGACGCCTTTTCTTTGGATCATTTCAAGTTTCTTTATATCCTTTTTTAAGTGCGGATCCCATACGACGGAAGCATACTCAAGTTTCGGACGAATTAGTGTGTTGAAGGCAAGTTGTTTAAGTTCAGAGGGAGCGTGTTTTAATTTGTGTCTTAGAAGGCCGAGGTTCCTTGAAGCAGACGAGCAAATGCTATTAATGTGGCTGGACCATGAAAGGCGATTTGTAATGGTGACTCCAAGATATTTGTATTCGCTCACCTGTAGCAGTGGAAGATTGTTTATTGCATAATTAAAACTGTATGGCGCTTTCTTGTTAGTAACCTGAAGAAGAACCGATTTGTCGCTATTTAATTTCATGGACCAAAGGGTGCACCACTCTAGGACATTATTAAGATTTGACTGCAGGCATTCTTGGTCGGTAGTGCTGCTAATTTTCTTAAACAGAATGCAGTCATCTGCGAATAGTCTAATACTGACTTCGGACGTATTTACGGAGTTAACCAAATCATTGATATAAATAAGGAATAAAAGAGGCCCAAGTACGCTGCCTTGAGGCACACCAGAGGTAACGGGTAAAATACCTGAATGAGATTTTTTAACATCGACGAACTGTTTTCTGTTGGAAAGATAGGTTTTAATCCATTTGACAAGTGCTGTTGGAAGACCAAGATGCTGAAGTTTAAAGATGAGCTTATTGTGCATGACGCGATCAAACGCCTTGCTGAAATCTAAAAAAATGACGTCAACCTGTCCAGCATTGTCAATCGATGAAGCGAATTCATGAACTGTAGTGACGAGCTGAGTAACCGTAGATAAGCCTCTTCTAAAACCATGTTGAAAGGGAGACAGGATGTTATTTTTTTCCAGAAATGACATAAGATATTTAGATATAACATGCTCCATAAGCTTGCAGGTACCTGAAGTTAGCGATATGGGACGGTAATTGTTAACGTTCAAACGATCACCTTTCTTAAAAATTGGAACAACGCGAGCTAAGCGCCAGTCATCAGGGACAACAGAATCTTTTAATGAAAGTTCGAAGAGGCGAGTTAAAATGTGGGCTAATGGTTCGGAATAACGGCGCAGAAACTCATTAGGGATATCATCAGGCCCCACTGCCGATTTCGTTTTTAAGTTTAGCAGCATGTTTAGTACGCCTTCATAGCTTATAAAGTCACCTGATATATCAGATCCAGATACCTGCAGTTCCAAATCTGGATCACTCGAGGCAAAGACAGAATGAAAGAAACGATTGAAGTGATTTGCAATATCCACAGGAATCTCCGAGACCATGCCGTCAATAGATAGCTGATTTACCTCATCTTTAGAATCACGTAGGTAACGCCAAAACTTCTCAGGGCTCTCTCTTAAGAAGTTGGGCAGTGCCTGCGAAAAGTAGTTTTTTTTTGCTTCGGAAAGCTTAGAAGCTAGCTGAGTTTTCAGCGTGCGAAAACAGGTAGTTTTATGACCGCTTCGTTTAGCGCGTTTAATTTTGCGATGCAAATGAATGATTTCTCTAGTAATCCACGGATTAGGCTTATTTGTACGTACACGCTGGTTGGGAACAAAATTTTCAATGCAAAAGTGAATAGTGTCCTTAAGTGTAGTCCATATTGTTGTGACGTCGCCAGGCAGGTTATCACATAAATCCCAGAGTTTGTCTAGGATCGCAAGATCATCGGCACGTGAAAAATTTTTTACAGTGTTATTGTTCGCTATCTTATGGTTTTTCTGGGCATCAAGCAGCAAAGACAAATGAACGCTTTTGTGATCAGAGATAGCCGTGTCAACATGCACACTGTATTCAGATAAACTAGCGCTGACAAATACCAAATCAAGAATTGAACGAGCGTTACCCACTTCTCTAGTGAAATCAGAGACAGTCTGCACCAAATCACACATCAGCATAATATTCAAAAGAGGGTTGGTTGAATCATTAAAAACACAATCAGGGTTAGCCCAATCAAGTAAAGGAAGGTTGAAATCACCAGCGAGAATAAGGCGGTCATCTTTGAACAAAGACATATGATCATACAGCTCAACCAAGAAATCGGGGGAGGCAGATGGTGGTCTGTACACTGCGCAGACTGTGAACAAACTACCCCAGCAGTTTACCCTAACAAATAAACTCTCATGATCATCTATCTGGTTAAGAACAGTGCCATTCAAACAGTTTTTTATTATGACGGCTACGCCCCCACCACGGGTAGGTCGGTTGCTCAGCCCGTGATGTTTAGGCCTTAATATGACGCATTAGTATATTTGCGCCTGCAATAACTAAATCATTTAGTTCGTTGTTGATAAGAGTAGACTGCTGTCGTTTTACGAAACTTGGTTTATTGCAAGAAACAATAAACAATCGAACTGTTCGTTAGGAGGCGAGCAAGAGCTCGAAAACACATGCTCTTCGTTAGGGCTCTGCTTTCTTCCTGCACTCTTCCCCTTGCCACTCCATACGAAGCAGCTCTCCGCTGCCTCGACCTTTGACCCTTTTTCCTCGGGTCCCCAAAGTCCCGTCGCCCAGGGGTAGCCGTCGCTGGTCATTAGCGAGAGAGAGGTGTCTGGGCTTCGACTCGCAAAGTGGACTTGAGCAAATTGCATACAAAGAAACACAGGGTAAACATATAAAGAAAACGATGTTCCAGCAGCGCCCTTATACTCTGTCCTCCTTTTCTGACCGGCGATCCAGTGAATATCCGTAAAACGGCCCAAGTGCTGAGGCTCCTATTCCAAGTGCTCGAATAGAGCACCGCATTTTGTTTTGACGAATGCATGTTGCCACGTTAAAAGTAGCCATCGCTGCCTAACTGCATTGTCCCACTGTTGACTACTATAAGATAAAATAAAAGGTCATTTCTTTGGAGGAGAAATTCGAGGCCCGTGTACTCTGCGATGTCAGTGCACGTTAAAGACCCCCAGGTGGTCGAAATTTCCGGAGCCCTCCACTACGGCGTCTCTCATAGCCTTAGTCGCTTTGGGACGTTAAACCCCATAAACCAAACCAAACCATTTAAAATACACATTTATGAGTGAGCAATCAGTATAGGAACATTAGGCACGCACTCAAGAACCAAATGGCATTTCGGAGGGGGTTGGGAGGGGAAGTCCTAAATGCGCGATGCATACGAGGGTCTCTGTACGCCAGAAAAAAATTGTTGTTTCCCATGAATTTTCTATAAAAAATTTTTCGCCTGGGGGTGCTGTCGCTCACCTGAGTCCCCCAATTGCACCACACCCCCTTCCTGTTCTCTATAAATCGGCCCCTGATGAAATGCCGCCGCTTTTTGTGTAATAGCGTAGACTGGTGGGCGAGTTGGTACGATATTCTAGGAAAAAGCAGCGCACTAGCACAAACACGAGGGAAGAAGGGACGACACACAGCGCTGACTAGCAACTGAAGTTTTATTCAGAGTTCCTCTGATAAAGTACAAGTAGCTACACCTGACAAAACACGGGAAAACAAGACAAATAAAACCTACGATGATACAAAAAATTCTAGTTCTTTTTTTGATATGGCCATGGATGGAGTGCTAACAAATGCGGGACCTAGCTTCGTAATCCCTGAAGCCTCAATGACCTTTCTTGTGACCGTTTCTTTGTGATATGCTACAACTTCACATTTGTCGACGTGCGGATGACACGCACTGTCACGGGGACGAATCCCGATGTTGAGAGCAGCATTTTTTACATTACTGAAGTGTTCCCTCAGCCTGTCGTTAAGAGAACGACTAGTTTGACCAACACAGTAGTTGCCACAGGACAGAGGAACAGAGCAAACAGTGTTGCCTTTGCAGGGTACAAACTTGTTTCGGCGCTTTTTCATGCAGACGGAGAAAGTTTTTACGTGCTTTTCCGGTGCATTTACACGTGCGCACAAGCTACCCAATCGCAGCGGAGCTTATGAGTATGCTTGGGTTCTCAATTCGCAAGCGCATTCTACCGCCTGAAGTCCTGGCCTTGTTTGGGGGCTTTTTGCCTTCCATGAGCCATGGAATGAGAATGTGCAAGTTTCTGAGGTCTGAATGGCAACGGCAAATCAGGCTATGCAAGGATCGCTTGCATAGCCTTCAGTCTTCTTATCTTCCCGCCGCTTGGAGAGCAAAGTGGTTCCCAATCAGCCGCCTCATAGACAGCATCAACAACTTCTTCTCCTTTGAAGATGTGTACCCAGGAAAGCAGCGGGTAGCCTCAACAAGATTCACAACATTGCAGGTGTACCCATCCCGGAGGGCGTTCAGCGGGTCCTACGCCTCGGGCCAAAGTTTGCGGTTGAGTCAGATTTGCGTCCCCCTGAACTGTTGGCTATGGTAAGGCGCATATCCCGACATGCCCCTGAATCCGAAGAGAGCAGGCGCACTACTGAGGGAGTCGACGTTGTGTCGAGACCGAGGAAGAGGGACAAGAACTTGCCAATTGAACATTCCATCAGGTATGTGCGAGACAATTCCTTGGTTCTCTTGACAGCTGACAAGGAAGGGGGATTTGTTGTACTCTTGAAAGATGGCTTTAAGAAAAAAACATACGAAGCAGTGTCTTCGGTTTTCAAACAGTGTGAACGGGACTTTCTCATAACAGCTAAAAAGAGAGCAAAATACTATGTTCAAGTTTCAGTTTAGAGAAGTTGTCATCTTCAATTGACAAGTGTCAAAAACTAAGCCTGAATATGTTCTTTCTGGCAAAAACTCACAAAACTGACGTCCCCTTACGCCTCATTGTGTCTGAGAATGGCGCGTGGCAAAAGTGCACAAGGGAAACTTTCTTTGCTAACTATTGACGATCCCTTCCTGGTCAAGAAATCTGACGACGTAGTTGATTTTTTAAAGGATAACCAAGACAAGCTGTTTGGTATTTTTTCCACTGAAGTAAAATATTTGTATTACTGTATTCCAAACTTATCACTTGCGTTTGTGACGCGATTGACAGTCACGGAGCAGTAGTTTTTCAGAATGCCTCAGGCCTCTTCGTGAATAACTTTTTAAACTTGCTGCAAACCTATCTTGAATCATCGAAGTGAATTAAATCTTGACATCGAAGTGAATTCGATCTGTTCTGTTTTCTCTAATGTCCTTCAGCCACTTGTTATTACTCATGAAGTACGTGTTGATGATTGCATCAAGTTCCTTGATTTGACTCTTTATTTCGCTGCTCGAGATGTTTGCTGGTCCTTCGAACCTAGGGGATAAAAGTCGTTACTTCCGTACTGTTCCAGCCACTCCAAACTTGTAAAACGAGGCACTGCTGCGTCCTGTTGCACTCAAAAAATTGTGTTTGCATATGACTGGTCACAGTTTTTCAATCCAGGCTGACAGGCTCACTGCCTCTGGTTATCCCATCAATCTTCTCGCTTCTGTAGATGAGGGGATGCTAAAAAAGTTGAAATGTGGCACTTCATCTCCTAGCAGTAAAACAAATGTGGCGCTCATTCCGTACCTTCATGCCGTGTCTCACAATTTGAAAAGGATTGGGAAAAAGGCGGGAGCGGACGTTGTATTTTCGGCTCCGCCGCGATTGGGTAACTTGTGCGCACGTGTAAATTCACCGGAAAAGCACGTAAAAACTGTCCCCGTCTGCATGAAAAAGCACCGAAAAAAAGTTTGTACCCTGCAAAGGCAACATTGTCTACTCTCTCCCTCTGTCCTGTGGCAACTACTGTGTGTGTCAAACTAGTCGTTGCCTCAACGACAGGCTGAGGGAACACAGTAGTAATGTAAAAAATGCTGCTCGCAACATCGGGATCCATTGCCGTGATGGTGCTTGTCATCTGCATGTCGAGAAATGTGAAGTTGTAGCATATCACAAAGATATGATCACAAGAGATCATTGAGGCTTCAGAGATTGCGAAGCTAGGTCCAGCATACGTTAGCACTCCATCCATCGCCATATCAAAAAAAGAACACGAGTTTCTTGATTCCTCGCAGGTTTTATTTGTCTTGTCTCCCTTGTTTTAACAGATGTGGCTACTTGTACTTAAACAGAGGCGCTCTGAGTAAAAATTCAGTTGTTAGTTAGCGCTGCGTCTCGTCCCTTCTTCCCTCGCGTTTGGGTTAGTGCGCTGCTTTGTCCTAGCTTTTTGTGTGGCTTCAATCTCTATGCGGCCCGTTTAGAGGTAAAAATTCGGCTGAAGAATTTACAGGCGGGTTCATGGTGGCAGTTTAAAAAATTTTAACAAGAAATTTAAACTCTTTCGCTTTATTTTGACTGCTGTTCAAGAACTGCGTCGAGTAGAAAAACAGCGGCGCAGTCTTTGAGCTGTCGGAAAATTCAGAATGCATCGACTCATTGCGCCCTCTAGTCAGCAGCTCGTTGGAACATTATCATCATGATTTACGTTCTTCGTCGCATTTTTGCGCATGAAGCTACCTTTTTAATTTTCATCCAGCTAACCGCATGCCATTGTAGATGTAATGACCTAGAGTGCATTATTGAACTAATTGGTTTCGATCGTTGTTTAATCTGTGTTTGATTAGGTGATCAAAGTCATCTGATCACGTACAACAGCTCAGGAACCCTAAATTACGATCAATGAAGAGTTCAATGCTTAGTGGCATGTGCATCTAATGCGGTCGCACACGTCATTGCGGAATT
This sequence comes from Amblyomma mixtum, assembly GCF_055824585.1. Lineage (NCBI taxonomy): Eukaryota > Metazoa > Arthropoda > Arachnida > Ixodida > Ixodidae > Amblyomma > Amblyomma mixtum. The sequence continues at coordinate 132,177,778 of NC_143017.1, read as the reverse complement.
TCTTCTCACGCATGCCTATGTTTTTTGCATGCTCGCTGGTGGCATTCATCTACCTTCGTCTAGATACGTCTTCTCGTGTCTTCCTTCGTGTCTTCCCTCCTGGAGGACTTCTATGCTTAAATTTTTAGTTTGCTTGTGAAGCACAGACCAAACCAACTTATACTGGGCGTTCGACAATGACGCTCTTCGCTTTTCGTGCCGCACGTTGGGTCTTCTTTCTCTGCTGCTGTAATTTACCCAGTACGACCGCAGACCCAATGTTTCTTGTTACTGCGTTAGCGCTGGAACGCTTATGGTTAAAAAACGGCAGTCACCCTTATCCACGTTGAAACACGGGTTGCGCTACAATCGCGCCTTTGCCTTTTTGCTCACTGAACAGGAATAAAAACGCAGCTACTGCTTACACTCTAAACACGAAAGAGTATACAAAGGGAGAAAGCTGTCCGCCAGCGCATTCCCTTTACGGGGAGGGTATGCTGTCCAAGACCTGGGGCCAATTTTCATCAGTAAAAATACGGAACTATTACAGCTGGCAACGGAAAAAAAGTCCCTCTTCGAAACATACGAAGTTCTAGCAGCTACGAAGATTCTAACCGAGGCTTCAACCTCTTGTACTTGCTAACCTCAAGACCCCCGGTGCCGCGTTTAAAAGCCTCCTCCCGTCGATAACTGCATAAAGTTACTATGCCTTGCAGTGAGAATATGCCCGGTGCTAAGAGCAAGCATTGAGTATATTTAGTGATTGAAATCTACTCCGGGACTTCCGCAGCATACCCTGCCTCGAAAAGGGGAGTGCGCTTGAGGACAGCTTACCCCCCTTTTTACTCCCATATCGACGTATTCATGTTTAGGGTGTAGTCATTCGCGTAGACATCTGAATGGCAGTTTTTTAGTGTAGTCACATGAGCGCCTAACGAAAGCCGCTGGCCATAGGCAGAAAAATGACCAGCGCGAATGGGCACCTGCAAAAAGCCTCCCTTGTTCAGAGCCAACCACTCATACCACCGCTCATTAACCATCAGATCTCTTTGAAGTTTGCTTTATCGCATGTTCCCGCTCTTGCGGTATACGAGGTCTGTTAGAAAAGTATCCGACCTTTGGCCGAAGAAAAAAAACTGGCATAACTGGAGCCTTGGAAACCTAATCACCTTCAAAGTAGTCTCCTTGGGACTCCCCACACTTCTCCCAGCGGTGCTGCCATTGTTGAAAGTATTCCGAAAAGGCCCGTTTCAGAACTCAGTTTAGCTCAGCCGTCGTGGCAGCCATAATGTCCTCTCTTGTCTGAAATCGCGCTCCTTTCAATGGTTTCTTGATTTTGGGAAACAGCCAGAAGTCGCAGGGGGCCATATCAGGAGAGTAAGGAGTCTGTTGAACTACAGGAGTCTGGTTTTTCGCCAAAAAAAGTCTGAATCAAGTGCGAGGAATGTGCAGGAGCATTCTCGTGATGGATGCGCCACTTTACTGTTGACCTCAACTCGGGTCTCTTGCGCCGCACAGCATCACACAGGTGACGGAGGTCATCCCAATAGTACTCCTTGGTCATTGTTTGACCCTGTGGGGTGCGTACTCGTGGTGTGTCACACAGAGGGAGTCAAAAAAAGCAGTCATCATCACTTTCACATAGCTGCGCACTTGACGGGCCTTCTTTAGCCTTGGTGACATGGAATGCTTCCACTGTGACGACTGGGATTTGGTTTCGGGGTCGTATCCGTGCACCCAAGACTCGTCACCAGTGATTATGGTGTTGATAAAGTCGGGGTCACTGTTTGTGGAATCCAGCGTGTCCTGTGAGACTTCAACACGAAGCTGCTTTTGCTCCACCGTGAGCAGCTTCGGCACGAATTTTGCCGCAACTCTCTCCATAGCCAGGTCTTTGGTGATAATAGAATGTGCAGAAAAATTGATGATGTTCACCTCTTCCACAATTTCTCGGATAGTAACACGACGGCCCCGCATCAGCACAGCGTTTACTTCGGCAATGACCTGGTCATTTCGGCATGTTGATGGGCGATCGGAGCGTGGCTCTCTCTCCACCGATGTGCGGCCGTCTTTAAACCAATTGTACCACTGCTTAATCTGTGTGCTGCTCACAGCATCGTCACCGAAAGCCGTCTGAATATTCAGAATTGTTTCCACTTGGCTGTCGCCCAGTTTCTGGCAAAATTTGATGCTGTAGCGCTGCTCCTGCCGCTCCGCCATTTTCCTTGCAATAAAAAATTCAGGGAGCACTTTGGCTGTCTAAAGTGCGTAGAGGCGAAAGCGTTTTCCGCACCACTTTCAGTGCTTCTGTGGCACTGGTGGCGTCACATGTAATTGAGTACTAATTACTAAGTGATGACAAATCACTAATTAATGGTTAATTACTGATTAATGCCTGAATACTAATTAACTGCTAATTAAGCTTAAGCTTCGCCTTTAGGAGTGGAACGCGACAGCGTGTTGTAGCGCTGCCAGGGAGTCCACGGAACGCCACCACCCGTTCGGCGCGATGCCTTGCCGTTTCAACGCAACGGTTTTTGAGGAAAGGAAATGGCGCAGCAAATCTCTGTCATCTCGGTGGACACCTGAACCGAACCGTAGAGGAAGGGAGGAAGTGGGAGTGAAAGAAGGAAGACGAAGATGGCCCGTAATGAAGAAAATGAAAATTGTATTTGAGGAAAGAAAATTACGCAGTAACTGTCTCACATATCTCGGTGGACACCCGTCAAAATTCAGGGGGGGGGGGGGGGGGGGGGGCACTTTTTTGACCTAAAGTGTGGTCACTGATGTGTGTTTAAGATGTTAAGCTTCGCCTCTAAGAGTGGAACGCGAGAGCGTCTTGCAACGCTGCCAGGGAGTCCATAGAACGCCATCGCCCATTCGGTTCTACGCCTCGCTCATCGGTAAATTGGTTTTTGAGGAAAGGAAATGTATTTCTCTCTCATATCTCGGTGGACACCTAAACCTCGCCGGAAGGGAAGGGAGGAGGATGGCAGTGAGCGAAGACACCGTATTCACTAGACGTGCCTTTGTTCATTCCAAACCATCGAGCTGGCATGGCGGAGTGGATAGCATGCTCGTCTCGCACTCCGAAGACCGGGGTTCGATTCCCGAGCTCGACCAATTTCTTACTAGGTTTTATTTATTTATATGGCCTGACAAGAGAAGTTAATTAGGCTTATTGGGTAATTAAGCAATTAACTAAGCTCAGTCCCACTTACTTGGAGCATCACTATATGGTCCCTTCAATTGGTTGCATGGTTACTAGCCAAAGTACAATTGGCCCCGTTTGAAATTGGCGCTCTGTGACGTCACGACCGTTTCGACCAACTGAAAAGCGTGACATTCTCTGTCGACAACTGCTGCTTACAACGATGAGACATTAAAGGCTTTCGCCTTAAAAACCGACGAGAGCACTGCGCACTGCCTCACTCAAACGCTGCGTCACAGCGACTGACTCTATCGGCAGGCGGGAAACAATTCGTGCATGCGCAGGAAGGTTCAAGTTCAGCTGATGCAAGCGCGCTTGTTTCATATCCATCAGGTGTTCGCAAAAAAAATAAAGTCGAATACTTTTCTAACAGACCACGTATTTTGGCAGTTTAACACGCGTACATGTATTCGCACCGCTGTGAAGTGTTATTGGAGCGCGCTTATTAGGCAAGGGCCACGGCATCGCTAACTTGTCGTCCTTCGTGTCATAAGTTCTGCTTAGCAGCTCCACAATTCAGCCCGCTGGGCCGGCAGCCGCCAACTAGGTATTACGATGGCTGCCTATAAAGACACCTTGAATGATGACGGGTATATTGTGACTACATGCCCGCTCAGTCCTCGCTGTATTTTGATGAAGGGAACATTCCTTGGTTGTCGGTTTTCCTAGACACACATTTGCTGCTTATTTCCTGTTTTTATTTTTTTTTCCTTATCAGCACTGGCCTGGACAGTGATGGATTTCATGTGGACGAGGTTTTCATCGGCTTTGATAGATCACAAAACGGAGCCGGTAAATCGTTTGGACGCCTTTCTTGCTGAGAGCCATCGTTAGATACAGCAAGCTGCAGCTTTTGATGTCAGGTTTGCGAATTTCTTTTTGTTGCACACAACATGCGCTTCGAAATCTTGGTGTGTACGTAGACTGACATGCGACGTGTTACTTCCTCCCCTCCCCCTACCCCGCTTTCCTCAACCTTCCTTCCTACGGACATTGAGCGATATACGATAGTAGTAACTGTTAAGTGAAGCGCAGGAAGGCATTTGCACATCATCATTTGCCGATCATTTACATTACAGCCGTGAGTCCTAATCATTTCTGAAGCGACGACTAAGAAGCATCTTGAATAGCTCTGTTTTTTACTCTACGTGTTGGCTTTCCTGCCGAATAATTCTGAGACAAATATCTGCAACTAAGATTGTGGTTGTGTGCTGAAAGAGATTTAGTATTATTTTTCATCTGAAAGCGGTTTTCGGAATTTTTTTGTTTCCCAAAGTGGTCTGTAAACTCGAACAACCGAGCTTAATCGATTCAAGGACTCCTTTTTTTATGTCTGGCCAACTATGAGTTTGCTGTGCAGTGAAGTGTATTCACTAAAAGTGGCGCGGTCTGGCGTATATAAAGCATTGTAACATAACGAAAAGAATAGAGTGCAAGCTAGTTAGAACAAAGGGAGAACCAATCCTTTTGCTACGTAGACTTTCAGCGTGATAAGTTAGGCGTTGTTTTATTTTGGCTTCAATGGCTAGTAGAAAGCTTATATATGATTTGTAGATTTTTCCGCATGGCGCGATGATTCGTATCCGGATTTCATGGTTGTTTCTTTTACTTGCAAATAAGAGCCCTTTCTTTTCTGCTACTGACATTGCAGCAAGCAGTCCCCTTTCTCTTCTGGTGAGCAGTGATCGTGGTGTAGGAAAACAGCTTTTAGGACAGATTCCTAACCGCTCCGCTTAGAGAACAATTCTAAACTGCAAATGGTGTTGTTTATCCTCCCGAAGCGGCACATTGGCTATGAGGGACGCCGTAGCGGACGACTCCTGATTGGTTTAGATCATCCGGGTTTCTTTAATGTGCGCTAACGTCGCACAGGACAGGGCCATTTTTGTATTTCGCTTCGAGTGAAATGCGGCCGCAGTGGACGGGTTCTAAGCCGCAACCTTTGAATCAGCAACCAAACGCCAAAGTAACTGAGTCACCGCGGCGGCTCTTACTCGGGCTTTAAAAATTAGACTCCAAAGCTTCATCACAGAAGCATACTTTTGCTGTTTTTTTTTTGCGAATTATTCAATAGTCTTCTACACTGTTGCATCAAACAAAAAAAAAACTTTTTCGCGCACTGCTATGCATCTACCACACCGTGTTTCAGCAGCAATGTCTCGCCAAAATGCCGAAGTTTTCCGTTGCTCCGGCTCCCGCCGCGTGGAGTATGCCACTTTTGTCCCCGATAGTGCAATCAGGGAGCGATAAGAAAAATTTGTTCACAATAATTAAGGTTTTTGTTTCCGCCACGACGTGTTGTTTGGTGAACTGCCACCCTGTGCAGTACTCGTACTTTTGCCACTCCATCTGCTCTGGAAAGTACTACACCGTTGTCAGGAAACAGAAGAAGTTTCATCAGTTCTTGCTTCGGTCACCTCGTCATGTAGTTGTATAGTATATAGCGGCTTGAAGATATCCTCGGAGTCCACTCATCGCATGGCGTTGTCTTTGCAAGTAACCTCTTGAGCTCAATATGAACTGTAGTGACCGACTGAACACTATGACAATAGACGGTGTCAGATGCTGGAAGTCAGAAACGGACCACTTTGTCATTAGACACCAAGGAGGCCAGTTACTGCTTGCACTAGTCGCAGTCTGCAAGAGTATTTCTCACAGAATGTTCTTGTTGAAATGACAAGTACCTCTCGAAAAACGGGGCGTATGGCAGCGCTAGTACCTACGGAGCTGAAACAAAGCTTAAGCTGACGTCGTGATCCAGCCCGGCTAAAATAGCTAGCGCTGATTATTGGAATAAATGACGACAACAAGCCGACGCACTCTAGACGACGCACAGACAAGGGTAACACACATCAACGCTGAAGCTGAGCTTCTCTTGCCTCTTCTTGTTCTTGAGTGCGCTGGTGTAATTATGTCACGAATTTGCGACAGACAGCCGAAGTAGCCATTTGACGTCCAAAGCATGTGTTTCGCTGCTGAAGTACCTTTTAATTAGCTGGTTTTTTTGTATCGCGAATAATTTATTCCATCTTAGAAACGTTTCATTCACAACGCTAGTTATGCGCTATCCTTAGTTTTGTTAATTTAGTGTACACTGTTCGAAACTACAAGTTCTAAATACACTGCTGTTTCCCGAACATTCCGCCTCTCAGGGCAGAAGTACTATTTTTTTTTTTATTTGGGAGCCTACGCCCTCAGTAAAAGAAACCACCCTCAGTGCACTCAAGCGTTTTCCTGCCACCGAGGTCCCAACAATCAATGAACAATTCAAGGATGTCTTTCGAGGTGAAATAGAAACCAACATCTAGCTCACAATTTTTCGAAGCGATGGAACTGTAAGCGTTTCCTGCCCGCTTTCTTCCTCCGTTTTTTTTTTTTGTTGTTTTTTTTTTCCTCTACAGGACAAATAATTGTAGTGTGCGGAAGTCGACGGCTCCAGTTCTGGCCCAGCAATAAGAGGTTCAGGTATCGGTTTTATTGGGGTTTAACGTCCCAAAGCAACTTAGGCTATGAGGGACGCCGTAGTGAAGGGCTCCAGAAATTTCGACCACCTGGGGTTCTTTAACGTGCACTGACATCGCACAGTACACGGGCCTCTAGAATTTCGCCTCCATCTAAATTCGGCCGTCGCGGCCGGGATCGAACCCGCATCTTTCGGGTCAGCATCCGAGCGCCGTAACCACTGCGCCACCGCGGCGGGGCTGCAATAACACGTGTAAAACTCGTGCATAGACGTCGCCAGCTCGCCGCCAAGAAGTCATGAAAGCTGCCGGTATAAACTGACGAGCGAAAAACAGTAGCGAGACGTCTGTGATGAACGGGCCCTAGCTGTCTACAACGCGTTGGGACAATCTATCGAAACGAACACGGCGCCACGCACCGCCCGAATTTTTACGCCGAGGTGAGCCCCGGCTCACATCTGATATTACACAACAGCTCCGCCGCCAGGAAGGGAAGAATATTTCAACACTGGAATGCGACGGATGAAACAAGTTCCCTTTTTGCCGTTCGGGATTCTTGAGTGTCCTAGTTTCTTCGGCCTCTTTTCAGTTCAGCTTGATCATTGAATGAAATAAAGATGCCCAGGCTTAGCTTGGTTAAGCCAAGAATGCGTTGCATATTGCGCGGTCTTTTTTTTTTTTTTTTTTAGGGCGAGGTATTGCTTGGCGGCACTCTATTTTCTCGGCAAGACGTCACGCGCCGGCGCAGCGCCCCTACGGGAGGAGCGGGAGTCACGTGGTGGCTGCGGCCGCGCGCGACCGCGCGAGTTGGGGCCCAGCTTTTCCTCCGGCTGTCGTGACGTCACGTCACGTGGTTGCGCTCAAGGTCAATGGCGGCTGCCCGGCCGCGCCCAAGGGCTGAACTGAGTGATTGCAATATGCAACGCATAAAAGGAAACATCAAAACTTTCCCACTCGAGTCCCCTGCGATGAAGCTGCGATGAAGCTGGATGAAGCAAGAAGTTTCACGCCTAGCGAGCGAGATGCCCTTTTTTGTTGCTTCCACTGATCCTGTGATTGATCCTGTGAAGTGGACAGCAAAGCTCGGCTTAAAAATGACTTCAGCGAAAAAGAGTCCGCTTGCTGCATGTAACGAAGGACAAAGATTAGAGCAAAAAAAAGCGCGTGGAGACGACGACAGGACGAAGAACCACAAGGACGAGCTCTAACTCTCAGCTGAAAATTTATTCCTGAGAGTACAGGCATCAATAGAAAAAAGCCATGAGAAGACAGAACAAATAAACAAGAACGACAATGCAACAACCGTCAACGAAAAAATTCGCCCAGCATCAGAATGTTTGGTTGGCGATTTTTTTCTGTTAGGATTGCTGCTTTGTTGTTCTTTTTCTTTTTTATTTTTCTGTTTCTTCGAATATTTCCCATCCAAATTGGAATTAAGATATTTACTTAACACAAACACATTACATATTGAAACGAACTGATTGTGACTTCAAAATCTGAGATAAAGGAGTAGGAGGAAGTTTTTTTTTTTAATTCATTTTTTGCGCGAACAGTAACATAGCCGTCTGTCTGGTAAGTGTGCTGTACCAACGTAGATTTGTTCTTTTCAAGGCTGCAACCCTATGGTAACGCGCCCTGGGCAAAGGGGTGTATTTCTCAATCAAAAATAAATAAATGACAAAGACACATTTCTCTTCGCACCCCTTTGTATTCGTGACGATCGTTTTCTGTTTCTGGCCAGACTGGTGAAAATTCCCTCGTATATAGTAATCCAAAAATATGCTTCGTTCGATGCGATGCCCACGGGTGCTTATGAGAGAAATAGACGACACGCACAGCAATTTCCTGGTTGTCGCTGTTGCCGGGCAACGCTACGAATGTCAAGCACACCTGGCTTTTTGTCGACGGAAGTAACTCGCGTCTGCGTCTTGTGTCGCAATGTTCGTGGACACTACATGTCAGTGGCTTCTCTCACTAAAGGCCGCATCGTGACAGCCAGAAGGGGTCCCCAGTGTCTAATGGTGGAGATTGAACGCAGAAACCGCGCTCAAGCCAGACCGGTGACAGCGACCGGTCGGCTCGCCATTCGGACAGGCGGAGGACCGACAGGAGGACATTTATGAGACCCAGCGACGGAGTCTGGAGTTTGCGTCGCCCGTCGAAGAGGGCCACATCAAGGTGCCGTTGATAGGCTGCTCGCGTCTGCTAGGCCGTCGCCGGCACCAGTAGATCCCGCGAGGAATAACAGGCGAAAGCTGTCGCCCGGTCTTTCTTTTTCCTCTTCTTACCGGCACGCCCGGGAGGAAGCAGTTTTTCTCGATCCGGAACCGACAAAATGCACCGCGACATCTCCTACGTGCGTTTGCATGTCCGCTTTTGTTACTTCTGATGCTGCTGATTTCTTTCAGCACATTTCCTATTGACGATGCATTAGTGCACTGGGAAGTGGGTTACCACTGAGGCTGAGTCTACACGAGCGCAGACGTCCGCTTACAATTCCAATCACTCGCGTTACTCTGAGCATAAGAGCGCTGGATTGATCCGTGCGGTCCACGGTCGGTGCCTCTAGCGAAACCACACTGCGAAAGTTGCGATAAGTGGAAAGTGTGATTGCGGTGCTCCAGTGGCAATGCGAGCAAATGAACTTCAGAGAAAATAGTAAACATTACCGCAAACCGGATGAGCGAGCCTACATCTGATGAAGACCGGCAGACGTAGTAAACTGAACCTCTGGCCACGCGCACCACTCTTCGCATTTCATTTGACTCCGATAGTACGTGCATGCATATTTCAGGACACAGGCGGGTTACTGAAATTGTACAAAATATAACAATCTTTTACTGTCACTGCCTCGAAGTTTTAAATATAAACATTCACGCTAGCTGCGGGAAACAAAAGGTTGATCAGTGAATTTTAGTTAGTTATTCAGGCTACGATGACAATTTTTCTCACTTTTTTGTCCGCCTGGCCGCACAAACCATTCACAATAATAACTTTTGTGTAATGGTCTTGATATTTTTTTTTAATCCGTAAAGATTAATTTGGAACACTGTATATTCGAAATCAGGGCATGATGCCTGTTACGCATCCCTCATTCTGCGAATAAATATTGCCATAGTAATGAGCAAGTCCTGGAGCCGTACTCTGTGTTGATCCATAATCCATTTTCTATTTAAATATTGCCATAGTAATGAGCAAGTCCTGGAGCCGTACTCTGTGTTGATCCATAATCCATTTTCTATTTAAATATTGCCATAGTAATGAGCAAGTCCTGGAGCCGTACTCTGTGTTCATCCATAATCCATTTTCTATTTCAGATCCATATGGTCCTCTGTCATTGGCCGCTGCTGTTCGGTGACGTAGCCACGGCTTTCAAGTGCCCTTGGGAAACGATCGGGCCATTGGTTCATTGACGACCGAACCTCACCAATGGCTGCATATCGCAGTCAATGTTGAGCCAGTACGTGTGGCGAGTGAACCTGCTAGCTCGTTTTATTTCCGTTATTGGCCGCTTGCTGCTTTCGTTAGATACCGACGTCACGCCGAAAGAAATGGGAAATTGACAAATGGGGCCTTTAGAATACGGCTCCTGCAATATTTGTTGGCCGCTAAAAAAAAAAAGAAAAAAGCGACAGGCGTGAACAAAGTGCTCCCGTCGGAGCACGAATAAAGCATGAAGTGGCTTCTTAGCGATAATCAGTCCCAAAATTTTCTTTCCTCTTTTACAAGAAGTCAAAGGAAGTTAACTCTATTCTCGTGAGTGTCACAACGACGAGAAACCGTGCGCACGATGGGTGAACGCCACTACGACTCAAGCATGTCTTCCTTTCTAATAAGTACAAGAAAAGAGAGCACGCACACACAAGTTAATAAACATACACATAACAAAACCGTGTTGCGGACACGATCGAACTCGTCGACGCTTATTACGTAACCAAAGATTGTCCTTTGGATTACCACACCGAACTACCCAAAGTAACAGGCGTATTGACACGCGGCACTCAATTTGACAGGGAATTCTGCTGCTTCCAGAACGCTTTCAACAGCTTGCGTGTGACAGCTTGTAAACTGAGACAGTGCATCTCATTACGCCTTTCAAGACTGCCTTAATTGTGAGGAAAACACTTACCAAAGCGCAGCTGTGCAGCTCCATTGTTCTTATAGGTCTAATAATAGGAAGAATCGAGTTAAATTCTGCGAAACATCGGACATTCCTGCATCCTCAAAAGGCATGTCGTTTGGACACCGTGGTACGAAAGTAGAGATTACTAAACGCGGCCGTTCAGGGGGACTTTCTACAGTTAGCTCCTTCGTCTTGAAAAATAAGCAATGCATTTGCCTTTACAACCACCGGAGAAAACGTCGAATAACAATCAAACCAGGTGAAAGAAAAGGCAGCACAAATGTCTGAGAAAGAAAGGCAAAGGCGGTGGCGCAAGGGCCCCAGGCAACAGCAGGGTGTAGGCGCCATATTGCGGCAATGCCTGCGGGTGGAAATGTCGAGCAGCCGGAGAAGGGTAGGATTTCTCGTCGCTTTTGTCTTGAGCATTTCTTCTTCTCGCCATTATTGGCGCTTCGCATCGGCGGAGCGTGTCGACAGACTGGAGGCGGCGAAATGTGCGGCTTTGGCTGCTTCGGCGGCTGCTTCAGGCGACGGGAACGACGGCAAACACGAGGCTTTGGATGTGTCTCAATTGATGCGAGCCCTAGGCTGCCGGCGGGACACGTATGGTTGTTTTACGCCGCTGACTTGCGCTGTTCTCTGTCGCGATTATGCATTCCTATAGTTATGCATTCTATACAGTTCGCCGTTCTCAAAATCTAATAAGACTTGCACGTACGTGTGCTTTCGAAGCCGCTGTGGGCCGTTTTCGCTTTGCTATCACTCCGTTGCCTGCATATAAAGGAGGCCGCAGTTCGCCGTTAAAGCCAAGCGATGATACTTGAATATACGCGAATGGCGTTACGTTACTATGGAGACTGCAGAAATTCGTTTACATATTGCTCTCTAAATACGAATAGTACTGCAATTTTTCCCCAGAGAAAAACTTCTAAAAAGGAGGCGTAGGCTGCAAAGCAGACGTGTGCATAATTATTGGAGCGCCCTTGTTGACATTGTCGTTGCACCTGACCTTTTATAATAACGTACAGTACACTGCGTGATGATGCTGCAGACACCGTTATGTATATCCTACGATTGTTAGCACAGCTATCAAAATCAAGCCATCTTCTAAGAAACTAACGGTGTTAAGAACGAGAGAGAATCGTGTTTAATAATGTGTGTAATTTGTGTGACAGTTATTCTAAAAATAACGCACTGCTTCAATTTCATGTGCGTAGCAAGCATTGGCAGGCGCGAGACATACCTCGATGTGATACGGCCAGAGAGGGACAGAGAAATACACAGTATTATCGTAACTCGCCTGAAAGTTACCTTGTGGAAATCAAGAAATTCGTAGTAACCCGCGTCACTAATGCAATCACGCCGAAGAGAAAAAAGAAGATTTAGAATACTGCGGAATGCTCTACGTGACTCTGGCCTCGTCGTCCATTGGATTGGATTGGAAAACATTTATTCCGTAAAAAATGCAGATGCAGACGGTCCGCGCTAGATGGTCACCAAACCAAGGCTGGCGGCGACCTGAGCGGCCCACTCGGTGGCCAAGGCTTGAATGCCCGGGTCCGAGCTGACCAGCACGGCCTCCCATCGCTCAACAGAAGGAATTCGTACTAGATCCTCCGGTGGAGGTTCTTCTTTACATTGCCATAGTATGTGGTCATACGTGGCTGTTTCGCCACAGAACCTGCACTCGGGGATATAGCCATCCGGGTACATTTTTGATAATAGATAGGGGGTAAGAAAGGACCTCGTTTGGAGTCTCCTCCAGGTGGTCTCTTGTGCCTTATCCAACGTTCTGTTAGGTGGTGGAAATTTGTGTCTTTCCAATTTGTAATGAGTTGTAATATCATGAAAAGATGCCAGCGCCTCCTTGGAGTAATCCATGGATACGGACGACCCACCGACTCGGTTGCCTCGGTCGTCCAATCTGCCAGCCTTGTTCGTAAGATGAAAGCCAATCTTCGACGTCTTGATCGTCGGTGCCACTGGCGGCGAAGCATTCCGGAGCAAGCAACAGTGGGGGCCGGAGAAGCGGGGCCGGAGCTGGTGTTACCGGAGGTAGTCATCGAGTTGGGGAGCCGACGGCTGCGGAGCTCCAGGGTGGACAGAGAAGATCGAAACCCGCGACCTCCACCAAGTGTACGGCGGGATTTAAAGCACTGGTAGCCGTCACGAACGCAGCACCGATGTTCTGGTTTCGAAGCTTGTAGTTGTTGCCTCGTAGTCTGCCGGGCGGCGTCTCCACTCCTCGTCTTCTTTTACGTCTACGGGTTCGGCGCAACTTCTTCACTAAAGCCTATATATACCCTATTACTACTCCGTTTCCTCCTCTATAAACGCTCCTCTTTCCAGCAGTTCACCGTCTGTGTCATGGCCACTTCCCTGTAGTGGGTATGTGCCATTTTATTTGAGGCCAACCAACCAACCAACCAACCAACCAACCAACCAACCAACCAACCAACCAACCAACCAACCAACGACTCTGGCCTGTATACAGACTTCTGTCGTCGATCGGGAACGCTTGAGGCTACGTGCATGGCCGGTTTTGAGAACTGTGCACTTCTGAGCTCCCGTACTGGCCTGGAGTCTGACGGCATGCGGGCATATTTGTTTTGCTCTATCTAGAGCCCAAGCTTGGGCCGAGGCAAGATTTTTTTTTTTTTTCATTCCTTTCCGTCTGCTTCAACATAGGATCTGTTTGTTTCTAAAGCCCAAGCGAAAAAGCAGAGCAGTCGCCACGATGTTACCAGGCTGGCGAATTCATTCGAAATTCGTTAAACACAGGCATGCTTTCCTGCAAGCATGCTCTTTTGAAGCGTGGTAATGTCTGGAACAAATACGTGCAAGGGTAACGAATGGTGAGCCTTTTTCAAAAATGCATCCTTACAGGCTTGTAGTGGAAACAGACAATAAAGTAAATAGTAACTACGTTGTAAGAATATTGTAACTTTCACGGCGTACGCGATATCAAAGACTTTTGAGGCGTTGTGTTTCAGATATGTTTCTAGAAGACGTTTTCCTTCTGTTTAAACGACTGAAGCAGCAAATTATTTTGTCAGTATCGAATGCACAGAGGGAGTATTGCCAACATCGCCCGTCGTTACAACGTCGTTAGAAAAACTGCGTTATAACAGCACACCCTCTAACAACCAGCAGCTAATTACACCAGTAATCTTATTTGCACAGTCGCTCGAGAAGTTTTTTTTTTTTTGTAACTTTTCGTGAATTCGGCTAGTATTAACGGTTTAAATATCTGTTCCTGTGCACGCTGGTGTCGCGCGACATAGTCGGTTTTAGTAATACTGATACCCTAGCGGCACGTGGGGTCATCATGCCGCTGAACTTCGCGCGGCAGCCAATGACAGGCACAACGTCACGAAGTATACCTTTGCTTATTCGCGCAATATACGCCTTCATGTTATTGGATCAACCTGTTTTCTGACGAGCCCGCTCGCTTACATTCAATTCAGCGAGAACCTTTGAATGCTTGCACAAGGGATGCTCGCACTTGGAGCCGGCCAGCATGAAACATCTGAACGCTTCCTTGGGGCATAAAAGGTCCCAGACCTTTTGGCGTCTTTCAATCGAAGATCAGAAGGGCTTTGAAAAGATTAACGCTCGACTAGAAACCCCTTGCATCACGCATCCAGCGGCCGTTGCATTTGCTAGAAAGAGGACAAATATAAAAGACGGCGCTGGCGTTTTATGACTACATTGAGCAATACTGTAAATTATTTTTTTTTTCAGTACTTAAACAGCTGAAGCGAGAACTGCGTCAAAAATTTTTAAAAATCGACTCTTCGAGAAAAAAGCAAGAAAACTGCTACAGGAGAAGACTCTCGGCTGTGGCCTACGTCAGAAAGTGTAAAAACGTAATAATTAGCTAATTAACAAAAATTGCTGAATTACTATCTAATTAACGAAGTTTGGAAGTTATTGTCAGTAGCGAGTTTGTAGCCACGATAAAGACGATGCCGTATTAGTCTTTAAAGCGAAAAAAAAAAGTCATTTTCTAACGAATGAGGAGCACCGGAAGTCTTTTGAGCCTCACTGTCAAATCGTGTTCCATTTCCATGTTGCCACATTTTTAAACCTATCTAATTATTGTATATTGTATTACTTTAATTGTATTCTACTCAGTGCATCTTGCTAACTATTGTATAACGTTTCTCTTCAGTCGTTGTTTTTTGTTGTTTTTTGCGCTGTTCTCTAACTTCTATGTACTGCTCCACTCACACAATGCTCCAATGTAAAGGAGCCTGTGAGTAACTTGAATAAATAAATAAATAGTGCAAACGCATGTCCGCCGGTGACGTGTAGCAATGACTGCGGCGGCCAGTTCGAAATCGACGCGCTATTTTCCCTGGGCAGCAAACCTTGATGCTGAGGTTTGAACTGAGCAGAGACCGAACTGAGCAGAGACCGCGACCGGCGTTATCTGCTGCTTCTTCGCTCACCGCAAGAAGGCCAGTCATCAACAACTACGCGCCCGTCGATTCCGAGAACCCTCTGTCTGTGCAGTTCCCCCAGAAGCAGGCTTCTTTTATTTCGCATCACGCTAACTCACTTCTGTTTAGCGGTGCCGGTTTCACAAATTGTGCAATTTCTGTTAAGCGTTTAGTTCTTTGGCATTGAATTAGCTTGTCAGCTAAAAAAAACGAGAAGGCCTACGCAGCTGAAAACTTTTTTGGCACGTTTCCGCGTGCGGAAGCAGACACGTCTTATTTGTTGTAGGAACTGTGTTAGCGATATGATTAGGAAACTGAGCACAGGTGTATGGAAGTTCTTTCAGTAGGTTGCAGCCCGATTCGGACACTCGCCCGCGAAAGGAATATCGTTTAGGACGACAATACAGAGTTCTACATGATGCTCAAAATGCTTTCACTCCATTGCGGCACACAGAAGTAGGCGGTCTTTCATGGTGTTCACAGAAGATAAAATAATTTCTCTGGGAATATTTTCAAACGATATTCTTACACGTTACTTCAGTTATTTGAGGTTAGCTGGTTCCGTCTTGAAATCCTCATTTTAACATATCCCCCGAGGAATAAGTCCGAGGGTCATAAATCTGGTGACCTAGGTGGTCAGTCAAGCTGTGGTTCCACCACGCCCAATCTACTCGTTTGGAAAGAACTGGTCCATGTATTGCCCTGCCGATGAATAAAAAATGTGCCGGGGCTCCGTCATAATGGAACCATAATTTTTTCAACGCAACCATGCAATGGAAACTCTGAGGCAAATTCAGAGATGACGACCTTTTGAACACAGCCTGTGTACTTTTCCACTAAGGTTTCCGTTAATAAAGTAAGAACGAACGGCAGTAATAAATGCCACACGAAGCACTTGTTGACCGCCTTACCTGGTGCTTATGCTCACGTAGCCAGTGTAGTTCCTGGTCGCACCAGTGATGGACGTTGTGCAAATTGACGTGCGAGACCGTGAAAAATTTGGCCTTGTCAGTCCACAGCACACTGCGGAGAAATTCCGGGTCCTCGTCGCATAATCAATCAGGTATCAGTTGCAAATATCGAGTCGTTTCCGAAAATTATTCAGTCTCAGCTCCTGGTGATGACACACATGATATAGGTGGCAGCTGTGTCTTGAAAGTGACCTCTAAACTGAAGCCGCAGGCTCGCTCCATATACGCCGGCAATTTCCCTGACGCTTTCTTCCGGCCTGACGGAGATATACGCCAGGACATCGACGTTAAAATCATCAGCACTGAATAGTCGCTTCCTTTTCTGATAATGGACTGATCCAGTGACACTAAATCAATTAAATTCGATATAAATGGGGGACGAGTCGGCACACGATGGCCAGGATATTGGGCAGCATATACAGTCTGGACGCCAGCTCCTCGACCATTTGCGCGTTCACATAAGCGACCACAATGTCCAACTTCTCGGCAGCGGAGTATTGGAGTTGCGCTGGCGCGGCCATTCTCACATTTACGCTGCGACGTTGAAGTTTTGGTCTTGACATGGCCGAGCTGACACTTCCGCACATTCAAGTAATCTGAGGCTCTGTTGCTGTAAGGAACTTGTCGCCCGTGAACCACCACGACAAGCACCTCAAAGGCATGAGTCAACGCTTTTTTGTGAAACTGGAGCGACAAACCACAAGAACTGCTTAATAGCGTAGAGCCACTGCCGCGGAAACTCTCCTTGCTCCGCGGACGAAACTTTAAGGCCGATTCACACGACGGTCCGTTCGCCCGCGGCCCGCGCACTACGTGTTCATGCGTCAGCACATTGAAAGGCGCGCTGATCAGGCCGCGGGCCGACAGCGCGCCTCAGTATGCTGACGCATGAACACGTAGTGCGCCATGCGCGGGCCGCGGGCGAACGAACCGTCGTGTGAATCGGCCTTTACACGCAGCGATTATGCACGAACAGCAGCTAAACCTGCCGTGGCTAAATGAACGGATAATGACGCCTCACAACTCGGTCGTCTGACAGTCACATCAAAAATGGCGGAGACAAAGTAAAGGAAAGAAACCTGCAGGGCTCTCAGATTCGCCGGCCGCGTAGTTTACGATGACTAGGTGGTTTTTCCAAGTTTCAATAGCCTTTTCCTGGCGCCGGGCGACGAAGCAAAAGATAACGCCGACCTAGGTCTCAGCTCAACGTCAAGGCTCACTAATTGACGGAAACCGTGCACGGCGCGAAAGAACGCAGACAAGAGGGTGCACGCAAGACAGGACTAGCGAAGTTTGCAGATTGTTTCCCTATCCGTAAAAGATATGCCCATCGTATTCTAGTTCACTATAGATATGCCAATAAGTTTGATATCATGTCGTAGCCAAGTTTGTGCAGAATGTCGACTTAAATGTTTACTGTTATAGCTCGTTTACTCTTCTCTAGTTGGAAACAATTTAAAAAAAAGTTGGCAGTAAACAAGCCAGGTATCAAAATTCTAGCGCTCAATCTTTTTCTTGTGCTTAGCTTCTTGTTTAAGTAACAAGAAAAGTTTTAACAACGGACTACTTTTTTGTCGTGGAGGGATTCTGTGCAGAGGTCCTGAATGTGGGCGGGGATTCATGCAGTTATAAGCTGTATCCTACTGTGGATAACTCTACCGGTGGTAAAAAAACGTGGGTGCTGCAAAGCGAAAGCGCTTCCTGGCGTACTTTTTTTTTATTTTGTCATATTTTATTTATTTTCGCATTTTTACTCTTTCGTTTTATTTCCCTATTTTTTTTTTTTTTTAGGAAACCCATGCATTCACTAGATGCATTCACTAGAGGTTTAAGCGCATGAGTCTATGTCCTCGTGTCACAGGTTCGATCCTGGCTGTGGCAGTCGCATTTCGATGGAGGCGAAATATGAAAACGCCCATGTATTGTGCGGTGTCCAGTTTCTCTCACAACCTATGTGAGTGCACTGCATGGGCTCGGGCCGGCCCGAAAGCCCGGGCCCGGCCCGGGACATGATCTGTTTTGCCGGGCCTGGAGTTGCGGGCCCCGGCCGGGCTCGGGCTTAAAGCTGCGGACCCGAGCCGGGCTTGGGTCCGTATAGAAACGGGTAGTGTCCGACTATTCATTCACTCTTGCAGAGTGAAGTACAAAACTGCGGCATTGGAGCAGCGACACGGATGAGCTATGGGTTATAGTACGCGCTGAGAAAAAAACTAAGCTTTATTCATTGACTTATGTCCTTATTTGCATGCCGCGGTGGCTTAGTGGTCAAGGCACTTGATTACTGAGCCGGGGAACCAAAGTTTGCTCCTAGCCTCGGCAGCCGCATTTCTATTTAGGCGGCAAGCATGACAGCCATGTACTTTTAGTATCATTGCTCGTTGAAGAAACCCAGGTGGTCGAAATGATCCGGAGCCCTATGCTTCGGTGTCTATCACAGCCTGACTCCCCTTGGGCCCTTAAGCCCCAAAAACATAGCTTTTACTTTATAGCTATATTTTTCTTATGTGAGAAAATTCACGTTTGGTTTTCTTTTTGATCAGCTGACCGGAACGTCTCGTAAATGAAATAGCCACAAAAGCTCGCGAGAATTTGTAAATCTTATCTCATAACCACATCTATCCCTTCTCGCTTCTTCAGCCTGGATGACATGACAAGTGTTTTGCCCTGTAAGTTATCACGTGGTTCGAGCGCTATCTTCTTCTCCACCAGCAAGAGTAATATTTAACCGGTCTTAATTGGCCATTGATCGTTCGTCATCCCAAAACGTACCTATACACTATTAGAAATGGATTCGGGAAGGACATATTAGTTTAGCACGCATATAGTCTTCAAAACACACATCGCGAAATACTCGAGCCTTTTAGCTTTTCATTTCTGCTGAAAGGCGACCAGTTCGGCTATGAGTTCAACATGTGAGATCGCGTTCACTAAAAAAATGTCATCCTACTGCTTGCTAGGCAGCTTTAATGCTTATACTTCGCGGGCGGCAAAATATAACTGATTAAAATCATGGGGGAATGCAAAGTAGTCGATTACGCGCTTATGCAGCCCTTTTTATTTGGATCTCGGAACTTCCGAGTTTATCTTAGCGCACCTACACGAGATCACTGTCCAAAAGACGGGCCTGGCGAGCACTACTCTTAATCACTTCCTTCTGGGTTAAAAAGAAGCAACTTTCTGCAAGCCAAACTGTGGTTTCAGAACCTTTGTCGGCCAGTTTCTTATCGGTCTAGAAGCAGTCTACTTGCTCAGAGTGAGCAGTATACCTGAAGCGTTACTGTGAAACGGGCCGGGCCGGGCTGGGCTTCACTCCGGGATACACGCGTGCTGGGCCGGGCTCGCTAGAACGATAATTTAGCGGGCCCGGGCTTGAAGCCGCGGGCCTGGGCCGGGCTTCAGGTCTCGGGCCCGGGCCGGGCTTGGGCCTCAGATTGAGGCCCGTGCAGTGCTCTAGTACATATACTTAGCAAGTCACCTGGAGACATGACTGCACGGTTAAGCGATAGGCAAATCCCTTATTTAAGACATTATAAATGGCCCCAGTAGACACAAGCTGAGCCCATGCACTTTATTTTTTGGTTGAGCAGAATGGAATAAAGTCATGGAGGAAGGAGAGAACTCAGGAGAGGAGTTAAATTACGTCACATTTTTTGAAGCCGGCTCCCCCCTTACTTGGCCACCGTGTGAGCGCAGTAGACACTGCAGCAGACGACAACGCTGCGCCCAGCGTTACTATTGGCTGCGCCGGCGGCCAAAGATTCCCAGTAGTCCTCGCGAAAGCGCGGCACACTTTTTCCGGCACACTTTTTGGCGTGCAGCTCGGATAGCGAGGGCCTCTCCTGAGCTTTCCTTCCTCCATGGGATATAGTAAAGGACTCATATTCTGCGGCGGAAAATTTTAAATTCCGCGAACAGGGAACAAAGGACCTGTTAATCTACGGGAATTAACGAAAGCGCCCTTCGCACAGCAGCGGCCACTATGCCGCCACTTCAAGCCTTGTTGCTCCTCGTTGCACAGTTGTGTGCTCATTCACTCTTTTAATGAAAGCATCAGAACCCCATGTAAGAGAAATATGCCTGCCCGCCTGAAGCCTCGGTTGGCAGGTGGCAAAGTAGAGAGAGGGGGAATATTACGAATAGGGTGGTAGGCGACAAAAGTCGCCAAGTGGAGAGAGGGTAAGTGGAAAAGGGAACACGAAGCAAGAAAGCTGTAGGCGACGGGTGGAGGAGCTGTACGGAGTGTTACACTGCGATTGCTGGAATAATGCATCAGAAGTGGGGGCGGCGCGCCACTCGGCGATTCACGGACTGGCTCACACCACCCGCTCGCACGGTCCGAGCCCATAAGCGGCACCTCCGTCCAAGGAGGGAACACTAATGCATACTCTGCCACATCAATCGCATTCATCATCCATGATTTTTCCTTCTCCAATCCTCATTGCTTTCACTGCCTTTCCTTCCTCATCGCCCTGCGCCTTCTTTCCACGCTGTAGCAAATCTTGCGTGCCGTGCGCTTCACCTCACGGGCTAAGGCATGATGTTGGCTTTTTCCCACAGTTCACCAGTCTAGTGGGTGAGCTCGCTGTGGGAATCTCAAACGGAGATGTTATATTTGTAGCTTGGTTTAAAACATAAAGCGAGGTGCTTTCTCGAACAGATGACTTAACGAAGAAAGAACCTCATTACATTTATGCGACTGCGGCAACATGCTTTCGACAGGAGCCAGTTTTGAATCTTCCCATAAAAGCGTGCACCAGAGCTGCAGCGCTTGACGCACTCTCTTGAACGGATGAAGGAGCAAGCTTGTCAAGGCATCAGCAGAACCCCTTTCGTTGCAAGATTTTAACTCAGTTCGCAAGATTTAATTAATGAGATTCCTAACATTCTTACCAACACAAAACCCCATCAAAAATAGATTGACATGTAACATAGAATTGGCAAAAAATGCAGATACCCGATTTTTCGCGGAAAACTAGGGGTCTTCGATACAATCCAACTGTATCAAACCTAGCCCCAGTATTGAAATTGCACCATAAAAATGCACAATATCACAAACAATTTGAATATAGAGTACCTTAATGCGCGTGCCCAGAAGACACTGGTAGAGGTGCCATCTTTTTCATAGAGTTGCATTGTTTATACATATTTTGCGGACTTGCAGACAATCACTGCGTACCTTCATACCCTATTTTGACACCACAGAAGAAATGAAAGCTCCCCTGCGATGCAGTACCAACCATTTCGCTCCTGTCCAAGGTACCAGTACTTACCAATTAGTCACTAGTGTCATCTGCATAGAGGATTAGAAGGCGTGCCCACATATCAAATTGTTTCTTCATACAACCTTGTGCTCCAATTTGCAAATGCAAAAATGCAACCATTCCTTGCACTCTTCGGTGTGTACAGATAGGCTTTCTAAGTGGCTGTGCACAACTGTGCCACCTGGAGAGGGTTTGGAACTGGATACGCGATAAAAATTGATTTCGGGGCGACTTTTGTTTCCTCCTTTTCTTACCTTTTTTCACTGAATAACTCCTCTTTGTGAGCACCAACATCTGTAACTCTTTTTGCACCTGTGCCTGCATGACAAACAATTTGACTGAAGCATAACAACCATTGCTTCAAGGAGGTCTGCAAGACCCCATTAAGAAACGATAACAAAGCAATCAAACTTATTCACGCCGGAGAAAAGACTTTATTTGAATCTCAAAAATTTTTCCGAGCGCACAAGAAAGAAACGAGGACTGAAAGAAGACACACACCACAAAGCGCCGTGCTCTCGGAAAATTTTTGAGATGTGTAACCAACTAGCCCGCCAGTTCGTCCTGAGCAAATTTATTTGAATGACATCCAGTCATACAAAAAAAAAAAAGATTGCTTCCACGAGTCTTAATAGTACAGAAACCATCGACAAAAATCTTGCATATTTTCTTGGAGTGCAAAGAAAAGAAAGGAAACCCACTCGTCGTCTCTCCGGTGGAAATGGCCGTGCCTGCAAATTAAGACCAAAAATGTTGAAAAAATCAAGTCAACGAAAACATCACGAAAGGAATGAGTATTGTTAAAAATGTCAGTTCAGGCTTTCCCAAATATAAAAACTGAAACCCAGTGAAATTATAAAAACCCGCCGCGGTGTCTGAGTGGTTAAGGAGCACGTCTACTGATCCGGGGTACCCGGGTTGGAACCTTACCGCGGCGGCAGCGTTTTGATGGAGGCGGAACGCAAAAGGCACCCGTGTGCTGTGTGATGTCAGTGCAGGTTAAAGATCTGCAGGTGGCCGATATGCCACTCTACAGCACCTCTTTCTTTCACTCCCACCTTCCTTCCTTCCCTTACGTTGAGGTGTCCACCGAGACATGCGAGACACATACTGTGCCATTTCCCTTCCTCAAAAACCAATTTACCAATACCACACAAGTGTATGCTCGGCACGTGCTAGTTCACTGAGTTCATGCTCGAAATTGTGACCGGATGGAACAAGGTCTAGCTGTCACCCTCTGTGGTGGCTGGATACAAAATAGATGTACAGGGGTGTCAGTATTCTATAACGACAGGTATAACAAACAAGTGAACAGTGCATGAGCTGTGGGCACCTTTTTCACCTCTCCGTTATCTTTTACACTACAGCCCGGAGCCAGGAGACAGCTTCACACTGATGTCAGATCCAAGATGACAACCCAAGCAACCACAGATATCCGTCGGACGTACGAGCTAGATCCGAACGTCCTTTGCCGAAATCGGACGTCCGTCGGACGTACAAACACAATCCGATTTCGGATATCCGTATTCGTACACCCGCCGGACGTACGGACAGTGTCCACTTTTGTATATCCGCATGAGAGACGAGGTGTACGTCCGAAGGATGTAAGGCCGAGTATTTTCCCAGGCCATGAGTATGGACGTTTTTTATTTCACAGAAAATTTGCGTCTTTCGTGTATGTATACTGTTTTATTTGCATCAGTTGGAGGGTTTGACGCGAAGATGTTTGTAAATTGGTGCGATTCCACTCCTACTTGCAGTGCAAGAGCCGCCAACGAGCTAAACTTATCTAAGAGGAGAAGCAGGTGTTGCAGAATTTTGCAAGAACTCAATGGCTAGTTTTATATTTATAAAACTTCTCCAAATTAGTGGAGTTGTGCGACATGTCCACCGTTTTGCTAGCTAAACTTGCCATTGAAACCATTCGTAAGTATCAAAACTCCCGTGCATTCTGCTATCACCATCATCATAGATGTCAGTTCGCGGTCAGTCCAATCCAATCCATCAGTACTACGGCTCCGTAGCGCTGTTGTTGATTTGTCGCGTAGTGTTGTCTCGCAGAGCTTTATAGCTCTGTTATTATAATGTGTGGCTTTGTTCGGTCTGTGGACGAAAGTAGTATGTAACTTAAGCAATTCGAAAGATACGGGAAGCGCCTGAAGCTCTTCTGGAACACCGGAATCCCGTACTGCGTCGACCTTGGTTTAAAGAAGGCTTAGTGCACATGTGATTGCCTACGAAGGTATGTATCAGTACACTTCTTGGAACTTGCTTCTAGGACAATGCAGCATGCTCATATAACATTCGTTCACAGGACAGTGGGAGCAGTAAGCGCGAGGAGATGGCTTCCACAAGTGCGTGTTGTTCTCACACTTTCGGGAGCCTACATCACACAGCTTCGGGAGCCCTCAACTTGCGCGGCAATTCCCACTCCTCTTCAAAGTTGCGAGACAGAGTATTTTCACATCTTGTTAATTTTTAAGGCATCGCTAGGTTCACTGTGCTATATATAAAGAGTGACAACGCGCGAAAGGCAGACCATAGAAAGCACGTGTAGTTCGCAGTGGTTCGCAACGGAAGCTTTGCGGCTTTCTGTGCACAGTCGCGTACAGTGCTGCGCAGGTTAGTGCCCTAGGGCCCATGAGAATAAATAACAGATACATAGTCAAATATGGTGTGGAAAAGTGAGAGCTGTTATTGCCTTATACTTATTGAGTTGTTTGTTAAAGTGCATTGTCTGTTATAATTGCAGCATTAAACACTTCTATTAATTGGTTCCAATGTTTTTACTTGGGCTGCTGCATTGTGCCATTTGTTTCACATGACTGATGTTTGCCGCGTTCTTTTTATTTCAGAAATCCTGTGGGTGGGAAGATTACGGATGTGTGTCCCAAGCTTGCCACATTTGAAGAGTCACATTTAAGAAATTTTCCGAATATAACCCATTGCTCAGCTGATGTATCATCAACCACAATAAAATATGCGTGCTATGCATCAAATTGTTTTTGGTTTTATTGCATCGGGCGGAGTGAAAAAAGCACGCATGCACCATATATGCGAATATCCGAGAAAGATCCGCCAATGGACGTACTCAACTGGACGTCCGTCGGCGGGCGAACCGTATACCTTTGGCCACCTTTCGGACGGCCGACGGACGTCTACCGGCTGTTTGCGGATGTTCAGCGGACGTACAGAACATCCGAAACAGACCTCTGTCAGCCGTCCGAAGAATATCGGTGGTTGCTTGGGAAGTAAGCGCCAGCGATTAATAGCAATCAGATATGCTGGTAGTGCTTAATTAGTCATGCCTATTTTGTAGCAGGCCTCTACTCCCAACACTACGGCCGAGTGTTGTGACCATAGCTTGATTGGATCCACCGTAAGGCGGAATTTAATAACACCTAGCAGCCTATCTTTTTTTTTCACACAAAAATGACATGCTAAAGAATTTAACAAACTTTTCAAAGTAAAGTTCCAGCAATAGATGCACTGGTAACACAACCTATACCAAATGTGACTGTACTTAACCCTTTGCTATCCAAAACTTTTATTCACTTAGCGGCCGTTCCGGTCTGAAACTATTTACTTTAATAAATAAATATATTTATTTCCTTATTTACTCGCATAATTCGCGCACTTTTTTTCCAGGGATTCAAAAAGAGGGCACGCAAATAACGCGAAAATTTTTTGAAGACATCCTAAAAAACTACAAAGGTCATAATGCATAATATATATTGAAGCCTATATGTAGACCCCCCCCCCCCCCAACCTCCCACATATTGCACTCCTCGCTGGCCAACAAAAAAAAAATTACTCCAAATGCAAGACGAACACCTTCTTCTGCCCCGCCCCACATTATGTAGTTCCCCGTGGGATGGCAGATAGAATGTGCGCAGCTCCAAGCAATAAATGCGCAACGATACAATCGCAGAGCCAGCAGTGGGAGACAAAGGACGTCTTCATCATCATCATCAGCCTGACTACACCTACTGCGAGGCAAAGGCCTCTCCCATGCCCATGTCTCTCCAATTAACTCTGTCCTTTGCCAGCTGCGGCCACCGTATCCCCGTAAACTTCTTAATCTCATCCACCCACCTAACTTTATGCTGCCCACTGCTATGCTTTGCCATCTCTTGGAATCCACTTCCTTTGCATTACATGCCGTGCCCATTTTTCCTTTTTTCCCACATTAGAATACATGGATCATCCGCCATAGTATTCGCCTATGACCACTAAATAATTTAAAATTGAGCCGCCATGGTGGCACAGTGGTTGTGGCGCTCAGCTGCTGACTCGAAACACGCGGGCTCGATCCCAGCCGCAGCGTTCGCATTTCGATGGAGGTGAAATTCTACGGGCCCATGTATTGTGCGATGTCAGTGCCCATTAAAGAACCCCAGGTGGTCGAAATTTCCAGAGCCCTTCACTACGGCGTCCCTCATAGCCTGAGTCGCTTAGGGACAATAAGCCCACTTAAAAAAAATTGACTGAATTTCTCCTCTCATGCAGTTTCGGTTTCACCAACCGAAACTGCATGCACGACTGTGACTGTGACGAAATGCACGGCTGTGACTTGTAGTTGACACTCAGATCACACGAGGCACGAAAAAAACCTGGATCGTAAACGATGATACGTAGTTTTAATTCACTAAAACGCTTAAACCAGCCGATGTCAAGAGCTCGAATGACAACAAACGACGTATCAGCAGTTATATTGCATTTTTTTTCTTGCTTCACGCGACCCAAGTGAAAACTATCCGCCACAGCCATCATTCTGCTAACGAAACCGAAACAGAGTCAAGAAGAAATTTAATTATGAAGTATTTATCGATCGCAGACAAACACCATACACTGATCCATGTATTCTAAATAGGGGCGCGCGAACACTAAAATTTTCGAATATGAATATGAAGAAAATAATGGCTTCGTATATTGATGTGAATATCTGTTCAGTAAAAGATAAATTCAGAAACCGACAAACAAGCAAATGTTGTCAGCACTATATAAAAAAAACGTTTAAAAAACATGTTGCGCACAGAAATGTATACTACTTGATTAGACAGCATAACCGTATCCAACCTGTAATGCAAAATGCAAAATGTTTATGCAAATGTTTATGGTTATGCAAAATGAAATCCATAACATGATAAGATTGGCAAAGTAACATGATTGCTAGTAAAACCTCAGTGATTCGAAGTTCAAGGGACCGGGAGAAATGTACAGGTTATCGGAAGGTCAGGTTTCATTTGTGCCAAGGCCAATGCATATGTGGACAGAAGACTGCAACAACCCTAGAAAACCTATTCAGGGTTGCGCCAACATGAGTTTATCGGTCATTATAAGAAGTGAAGGTGCTAAAGATGCCTTTGTACTTACTCTTAAACCACATTTTTCAAAATCTTCACGCTTTTGTATCATGCGTTCTCCCAGATAATACGCTCCTTGCCCAGCATTTTTTTATCTAAACGTATTAATGAGGTTGTACTGTACATGATAGGATAAACTGGCTGAAGGACAGCAATCAAAGGGCATGAGGGCGATCAACATTTAGCTGTGGTTGGATATTTGAAGCCGCACGTTATATTTCAGCCATGCTCATCATCATACTGTTTTGCCATTTGTCTTGGAGCTTGTTGAAGGAGTCACATATTGAGATGCTTGCCATAAAGTGTGTCTAAAACATAAAACACAACCACTGGTACTTCTCCACCAGACTCCTACACAACTGAGGTGCGATGGGTACATCCGAAAATGCAGAACCTACAGCTTGATCACAACTAATACTGCCGCAACTGTCGGGTCTACTGTGAAATTACCGTATTTACTCGCATAATAGGCGCACTTTTTTTCCAGAAAATCCGGCTCAAAGTTCGGGGTGCGCCTATTACGCGGGGTAAAATTTCCGGAAATTTTTCGACTCGCAAAATTGAACACACCGCGTAAACGCACTCGTGTACGGGTCGCACCCCGTTTTCGCGAAGAAAATGTTAAAAAAAAAAAAAAAGATCCGTGTAAGCGCCGCACCGAGACTTTCCACGACACACGTGGGAATAGCCTTCGGAATGCGCGCGCCGAGGCCTCCGCGATCGGCTCTGGCTGCGCGCAACGGGCGCTTGGTCGCGGAGGCCACACACGCGCGCAGGAGCTTCCAGACGCCGCCCGCGGAGGGCGCCCAAGGCCAAGGTCATCATCATCATCGTTTTCCTCCGCCGCGAGCTTTCAGCATCTCCAGCTCGGTTTTTTTTTTGTTTTGTTGTTGCTTTCAAGTGCCGGGATTTGCGGTAGCGCGATAGTTATCGTGGTTTATGGCTTTGCCGCGGAGCGTTGATGTTTTAGCTCGACGGCCAAGCACCTTAACAGCTAGACGGCTGGGAGTTTGCTCTCGAATGCGGCAAGCGTGCGGCAGGTCGGAAAATACGACGTGGCCAAGAAGTGCGGCAGTTGCGACTGCGGCGTCCCTAAATTTTCGTACGCGACTCCAAGCGCCGAGAGTTTCGTGGGCCTAAGTCGGGAACGTTTCCGGCTGGAGATGAAGCTTTCCAAACAGACGTTTAAAGTGAGCATCCCTGAAAACTGTGTGCGGCTGTTATACGCGATGTCGTTGTACGTGCTGTGGGTCCGCAGCAGCTGCGACGGCAGCAGCACTAGTAGGGACTAGTAGTCAGTTCAGCAAAAACTTTGTTAAAATAAAGATTGGGAAGCGGGGGGTGGCGAGGCGTCGGCTTGCAATCGTGTAAATACAGTATTGATCACAGTGCCAAGTTCGGGGTGCGCCTATTATGCGCGGAAATAAAAAAATCTGATTTTTCGCGCCCTAACTAGGGGTGCGCCTATTATGCGAGTGCGCCTATTATGCGAGTGCGCCTATTACGCGAGTAAATACGGTATTCTAAAAGAAGAGTAACAGACTTACTTTGTGGCATGGAGGATAGCTTGGGCATAAGCATACAGCTTATGAGCCTGGAAAAGAAAACAGACACAGATAAAAGAAGATGGGAACGGTCCAAAGAAAACCCAGTTTCCAAGTTTCTTTACGACGATGCAAAACAGAATTTATTTACCCTAGGAGTGTGCAAATAGCAAAATTTTAGCTTCAGTCAAATTTGAGTCAGCAACATTAAAATTTCATTAACGCACCTCCCAACAGGCCAGCCATGATTTCCATAAAGAAAGCACGTTACATTTAACTTAATGTCAAACACCAGATATTTCAACAAAAGAGAACCGTCAATGGGTGGATTACAAGAGCTGCTGGTCATGCTACAGAAAAAGATTTCAAAAGCAGTGATTGGCCTCCACATGTGCCAAGGCCCATTACAATACACCTTTTCATTCACACAGATCTGCGAATACAGTTCCCGACTGGCCAATGCAACTGAATTGGCACCTACCATTCTGCAAGGTTTTAATGACACAGAAGCGCTGATAACAGCAGTGTAAATGGGCAGAGCCATAGCTAGCCACGGTTGAGATGGACGCTGCAGTTTGTGTGGAGCAAAAGTTCCTCGTGCATGAGAACGCTGGCTAGGCTCTGGAATGCATCACAAGCACGGTTGTGTGAATATTCGTAAGTATTCAATATGAATCGAATATGGTTGAAATTTGGTTCATATTCGTGTTTGTGAAATTGATATTCGAGAATTTCTAAACATTCGAAAATTTCGGAATACGTGTATTTGGCAGCAATCAAATACTGCGCCCAGTTTCGTAATTTCACCTGTGACAAACATAACAATATTTGGGCAAATAATCTAAAGTTCGAGTTTAAAGCACCAAGAAAACAGTACAGAGATGTTCTCTCTGCTTTCTTCTCTGTTGTCTGCCATGTGGACCGATCACATTCGGACACTGCCAGGTTTGCCTCGAGCGAAATTCTGCAAGTGGACTTCCCCACATATCACATATGATGCAAACAAGATGGCTGACCCCCTGCTTTAACAATACCAGTAGGAAAAAGTGTGTGCGTGCGTGTGTGTTTGTGTATGCCGTGTGCGTGTGTAATCCTTTCATAATGTTACACATACCCAAAACCCACCCCCATGGCACCTGTACTGCCGCCTTCACAAGATTTCCAGCATTGCAACCTTTCCAGCATTGCAACCCGCGCATCCATGAGCATAACGGCAGGTGTGGCACCTACAGGACTCCTGTCGATAGGCCAAAAAAAAAATGCCCGTCTGCGTAGTTTCGGCTGCTGGGCTTCGCCACTTGTCCGTGGCAACTGAGCCGAGCATTTGACAGCCCTCTGAACCCACCTGCGCGCCTCTTTCATACGATGACTGGGACATCACTGGTCATTTATTTTGCTTTTTAGAAGCCGTCTCGCCATTCCAACACTAATCCACATTCCCCGTGATCATGTACGTGTTGTTCTTCTAGCATACCAAATGCAGCACTTGTCACGGGATCTTCACTATTTGTACCATGGAGCATTCTCTCAAAGACTGACCACATTTTTAGCATTTTATTTATTTATTTGGAAAAGGGGGGCATCTTATACCCTTCGGATTATTAGGGAATTTCTTCCGGCTCCATGAGGTCTATATCAATGAGTTTTTGCTACCCATCATGCCAGCCTTAGTTGTGAGTCATGTGTCATTCATGGACTCCCATTTTGTTATTCATTTTGTATCACAAACAGTATATTGTGGTGCTGTCTACTCAAGCTGCATACATTTCTGAACGCATCATCTTATTTAAGCATGCTCATGAATCAGTCCAGTTTTGTTCGTTTTGGTTGCAAAAGCCGTAAACCATCTGAAAAAAAAATAAAGACAATAGCGTTTGGCTGTTTATCTTTTTCTGATTTTTTTCTACTCTACACAGATGTTCGATTCAAAATTAGAAGGATTCAAAATTCGAAGGCTGTGGCAGCTGCAGTCAAGTCAGACTCGTTCCATGAAAGTCAAGGGAGCCGAGCGTCTATCGATTACAGAGATTTAGCATAGCGTATTCTGCATCCATAGGGAACCACTGCGCATGCGAAGATCGCCCTGAGGACGCCACAAGGTGCCAGGCGCCAGCCAGCTGTTTGGACACCTTCCCTGTAAGGACCAGTCAGCGTGTGCACACTGGAGACACATGGAAGCCGATCATACTATGCTAAATCTCTCCACTGATACGCGCCGCTGTGCCAGTGCCAGCATGTGCGCACTGCAGGTAGCACGGCCGCAGACACCTTCCAGGTGAAGATGTCTGTAAGGGCACTGCGCTTCTGCCTGCTTGCGTTTGCCGCGAGCATGCGCAGACCGGGTCCAGCATGTACACGCGGGAGCGCAGGCATGCGGTGCGATGCCATCTCGGAGGGGGTACGCTGGGCTGACCACATGCAGCAAGAGTCCCAGAAACATTGTTCGCTCGAGACAAACACTTCGAAATTTTCTATATTCATTATTCAGTGAAAACTCGTAGCTCCTATATGGCATTACTGCAAGGGATACAAGCCTTTAGAAAACAAATCCACAGCGCTTCTTCTCACCACTGCACTTGGCAGTGAATTACATTCCCCGATGGTTCGTACAAAAAAAAAATGCTGGAAGATATTTCTCTTTGATCAGTACGGTTTCACTTTATAACCGTGATTGATTCGTGGCGATACATAATGCGATCGGTGCAAACATGACAAGGATGAAATCCTTATTCGATCACGACAGATTGAGCAGAAGAGCTTTATACGGAGAGGCCTGCATTGTTCTCTCAATGGCAGGCACGGGCAGTATAGAAGATACATATACCTTCGATACTGTATCATTGGCAACTTGATACTGTGTCAACAGCCCTGGCAACTCCACCCATTCACTTGTTTCTCAACTATTAGACACTGTGCGGTTGGTTGTGCTTTGATGAGTTAGGTCAGGTTGATCTACATTTTTCTAGAAATTTACGGATTTCAAGGGCTCCTAATGTTTTCCGAAACTTACAGTGTATTCAAGGCTTTCAGGGGCCTGTAAGAACCCTGCGACTACTGGACATTCAAATTCCCATTCAAATAGCCCTTATTCAAAACTTCAATATTCATATACCCTATACACTACTTCACATGGCAGCAATGATAACTACACCCCTGAATAAACCATTATTTTATTTAAAAGAATGACAGACAATTATGCAGCCAATCATTACTGGCAATACATTCTTTTCATATCATGTGGGACTGATCACCTCTGAAAAGCTCTAGGAGCAGTAAAACACAGCCAGCATGTGTTCATGCCTGAACTTAAATTAACCACAGTAGCAATGCTATACAAAGTAACGGTGTTGGAAACAGACTGAAGGAAGGTATGTAACAGATATGAAGCAATGCTGTATAAATGTGTTCGAGTGTTTTTTTTTCCATTTCTGAAAGGCAAAAACTACCCTAGGGGATGTTGGTCCATAGTGGACAACTGTGCTGCTTGAAGGCATAAGAAGACAGTCACCACACTAAAGTTAGGACAAACGACACAGACGACAAATCCCGCTTCATCTTAACTGTGTTGTTCACCTCAAGTTTAGTATGCCAGTATCCTTCTTGTGCCTTCAAGCAGCGTGACTGGGCATAAAGAACCATATCAGACAATGACAGAACTACTAAAGTGCTCTGTAAAGCATCGTGTGCTTTTATACTTACACTCCCAAGCAAGGCATAGCTGGACACCGGAGGATACATGTGCCTAATAAATGCCTGGGTGTTCCCACTTCTCGAAGTAGTAGGCCAATCTCTCCAGCTCTCTTGTCTGCTCATCGCCTTGGCACTGCCCCCAGAGGTCCGCCTCAGCACTCGCTGGGAGCATAACGAGCCGGACCACTCTCACGATTCCCAGGCCTGCCAAAAACAGTGTTAAGAGAAATCAAGAGGATGTTGAAACTATGCACTGCCTTTCTAATGCATACACTCTAATAAAATCCAACTAAGCCCTGGCAGAAGCACACAGAAGGAATACAATGCCAGGAGCTAGTGTAATTATATCTTGCTTTCCTTCTGAGTGCACCACACTGATGACAGGCAGAAAACCAAGAGTTCCACTTCATGTGCTCCTACCATGCAGATCTCCCGGTATGCACCAATTAACTCACATTTCACACCTTCTGCAAAAGCACTACTGTTATCATACAACTTCAACAGTCCAAAGCAGTTTTTTTTTTTTATCCAAAGCAGTTCACACATGCAGTCCTTAAGCAGTGGACTCTCTTTAAATGGAAGCTCAAGGGACCAGGAAAATCTGTTCCATTTATCAGGAGTTCCATTCAGAGAAAGAATGAGCAGAATGGCACATTATGAGCACAAACTTGGTTGCGAGAGGGTAAGTTATGGATAGTTTTTAGCAGAAAACAAGAGAAAAAAAATGTTGAGCGTTTGACCATTCTTTCCACTCGTAAAATACAACAGAAATAGTCACTTATTCAGCAGTGAAAAAAGATTTTACATTTTTTTTTTGCTTTAGCTCTCGCAGCCATTTTTTTTTTTTTTCTGAATAGCATCACCCATACTTGAGAGACTGCGCAGAAATAGTTCTGAGCTTGCTTTTGCATTAAGCATCTGCACTTACGATTCCGCTTTCACTGGAAAGAGAAACCAGAGAAAAAATGGAAACCACATAACAATGCATACCAGAGAGGCATTAAGTTACAGTTGGATACCAAACAGAAATCACGTCTCAGCGTCACTGCCATCACAAGATGGCGATTAGGCTTTTCTGGTGGCGTTATAGTTCCTAGAATATACTATTCTAGGCACAATAATGGCTTGTTCAGAGAGGGTTTTCTGTAACATACCTGCGAGACTGAAGGCTTTCAAAGTCGTAAAATCTTCGCGACAGGGGGGAAGGGGGAAAGGGGGGGGGTACAGGAAAATTTGGCGGTTCGACGTGATACCGCTGGAGCCTCTCCACATGTGGCGTCGCACATGATGAAGCGCACAACCGGCGAATAGCACACGGACGAGCACGTAACTGCAGTTCGTTGGAAGAACAGAAGTATTACACGGACAGAATCTAGGAAAGCGCGCACTGGTTTCAGTGGCTTATTGGAGTGGCAATTCAGACGCCTGTGATAAATAAACTAAACGCTGTAAATGGCGTGTGGCTCGGCTGGCTGGCTGATAAGCTCAGCCAATAGCCAATCGTCAAATCACCTGCAGTTGCGCTATGGTGGCTAGAAGGGGTAGGTGGCGTCAACGCCGGCGCGTTCGCTGCTATAGTGCCTAGAATATACAGTATATTCTAGGCACTATATCGCGGCAAAAGGGCGCGCCGTCAATTCATGCTGCCACCGCGGTGGCAGCAGCGGCGCTGCGGTCAGCACTTTGATTAGGGTGCTTCGATGCCAGCGCCGCCGTTCAGGGTGGTGCCATCCTTTGACCTCTCCAACGCCGCCTCTCTCTCCCTGCGGCGCCATTTTGAATCACAGCGGTCAGTCGGGCTGGCCTAGGTTGCTTGGTGCAAGCTACAGTGATCTAGAATACTCCTAGTTCACTATAGTGCAAGCAGCTGAGTTTCCGTTTTTTGAGGCCCAGTGGCTGCGGACGATCGCTGGTGGCTTTATTTGTTTGACAGTGCTCTACCACATGACTGAGGAGCTTGTCAAGTCCACCGAGGCAGCATGACAGGTTGTTGAGCGCCAATGTGCACCGGGTCAACGCGTAAAGGCCTACGCTGTTTTCGCTTCCCCTGAGACTCCGAGCGAAGGAAGAAATGGGAATCTCAAGTAAAGCGGGATCAGCCCTAGAGTACAGTCAGGGACAAAAGTCTCCGGACCACATGTTCTTCAAACCAAGCTTATAGCTATACTATCAGACAGCGGCTGGAGACAGCACTTGTGGAGATGAATGAACAAAAATTTAACTTTTACCTCCACAAGTATGGCCTCCAGCCGCCGACTAATAGCAGAGCTATGGGCTTCGTTTGAGGAACACGTGGTCCGGAGACTTTTGTCCCCGACTGTACATTGCATTAAATGTTACACCTCACTTTGCTTTTTTACCACTCTGTCTCGTTCTGCTATTTCGTGGTTTGCATCTTTTTTTTCATGCTTTGTTTTCATGTTTGTGGCGAAGTGTTACGCCACACTGTGCCCAACAACATTTTTCCCCTAAGTCTTGTTGACTTATTTCGTGGTTTGAACCTTTTTTCATGCTTTGTTTTTATGTTTTCCTTTAAGGTTACACCTCACGGTACATGCCCCACTTCTCTGTCCCAATATCTTGCTTACTTATATTGTAGCTCGTGTTTTTTTCATGATCTGCATTGTCTTTTGTTTTCTTCTCTGTGCCCTCTGTAAGAGGGCAGGCTGAAAAGATAAGTTACATATTTGTCTTCATCAGTAATAAAGATCAACTTTTAGGTAGGAGTTATTTTTCGAACAGCCTAACCCATCAGTACACAATTTTGTAGACAGAATAGGAAATACACGGATAGCCAACGTTAAAACCTGCGTTTTTTTTTTAACAAAACCCTCTATGGTCGAAAGCGTGACTTTTCAATATCGATTAATTCGATTTCGAATTTAAAATTTTCAGAATTACAGCCTGTTTTTTAATGACTAATATCCACCCTTTTTTGAGCAGGTTTACATGCATGGTTTATTAATGAATGCGGATTGGCTTGAATAAAATAAATAAGAAAAATTATGTGTAGAATTGTGTTTCACAAACTGAGGAATC
Source organism: Amblyomma mixtum (assembly GCF_055824585.1). NCBI lineage: Eukaryota > Metazoa > Arthropoda > Arachnida > Ixodida > Ixodidae > Amblyomma > Amblyomma mixtum. Next base: position 132,142,688 of record NC_143017.1, on the reverse strand, counting down.
GCAGGAGAGCAACCGGCGCATATGTCCATGGCGCAAGCGAAGTGTGCATGCGAGCGCACGCAAGAACATTCAGTGGTTGTGTGCCCCTTATAAAAATGAAACGAGTGAGAAACTTCCAGTAATCCTTTATGCTATCGCCAACGAGGGGCGATTCGTTTCCTTTGGCCTCGAGAAAGAAAACGCAGGAGCAGTGACAACGTCGGTATACGGCGGCATCATTTGTATATACCAGCACCCACTCCATAAGCAGATGTAATTGCGCCCTTGTGAGCAATAAACGGGCGAGGAACTCGCAGTTACCCTTTGAAAGATTAGAAAGCAGACAGACACTAGTTTTTGCGAGCAGAAGAAACGGAAACAGCCTGCGCGACGATAGCGAAACCAGCCGCAGCGCTCGGGCGGCTGACGACACGCAGGCGTTAACAGAACGTGGGAATTAAAATCCAAAATATTGTGGAAAAAACAGAGGCAGCAATTTCTTCTATCCGCATCGAGCAGCAGCACCTGCCTGGCAACAGATCTTTAAAATATTAGCGCGTTTTTCAAACCAACAGAGCGCGTTTTTCAAACCAACAGACGGAATAGTAAATGTTCAACCTCGACCACCTGAGGCTGTAAAATAAAGTCATGCAATTACGTCTTCGACCCTCAGTTGTTAAAAAGGCTATTATGAGTGAAAAGATACGCAGTGCGATGTTGATGAAAAATTCGCAGCATGGAAATATATAGGCAGGCACAGTTCCTTTTAAAGACTTTCAAATGGGATATCCATATGAAAGAGGTGGATATCACGCCTTTCCTCAATAACAGATGGAAAGGGTGCTGAACAGGATGAAAATCATGCCAGTCAGCAGATTCAGCAGATAAAATTGTACATCTCAAGTATGGCCCCACACCAGCAGAAGTACTTGACTTCAAGAAGAGGTTACTTTGCAAATGCTAGGGGATGGGTTAATTTTGGAAGGAAAAACAGATGAACATCAGCCTGTACAGCCTCTCAGACATTTAATTGCAGGTTCGTTGGTTTATGGGGTTTAACGTCTCAAAGCGAGTCAGGCTATGAGAGACGTCGTAGTGAAGGGCTCCGAGAATTTCGACCACCTGGGGTTCTTTAACGCGCAGTGACATCGCACAGTACACGGGCCTCTAGAATTCCGTCTCCATCGAAATTCGACCGCCGCGGCCAGGATCGAACCCGCGTCTTTCGGGTCAACAGTCGAGCACCATAACCACTGAGCTAACGCGGCAGCTACATTTAATTATATCGTGCGGTCGCCGACCGTGAGGCAGCTCAATAGCTTAAACACCTACAGGCTGGGAAATAACGTAGCAGACTATGCTTGCACGAGAGACGACATTCTGCTGTTGCGCGAGCGCTCACCAATTTCCCTGAATATCGCCGTTGTAGGCGCAATGAAGCTGCGTGGTCGACGTTCGCGTAATGCAAAAAAATCCAGGCGGCAGCACGCACAGAAACGAAACAGTCCAGCTTGCTGCTGGCGCAAATCATTTCCGCCAATATGCGGGTCGATCCAGGTGGTGCTGCCAATCAAGCATTAAAACATCACAACTGTACGCAGTCGCCAGTCCAACCGCGTCGAGTTCAGGGCATAACACTTCGCATGCAACACAGGACAGCCAGCTAATTAGTTGTGCGTTCTAATGATCCATGCCGGACGAGGCACCACTGCAGCAGCGGTCGTCGTGCGGCATGGTGCATGTTTGTATGCATCCGTATACCGTATTGTGCGTTTTTATCGTAAAGACTTTCAAAAATTTTCCCGCCTCAACCGCTCGATCGTTTGCGGTGAAACTGCACACAGAGCTTGCGCAATACGGTAACTTTGAAAAGGGAAAATGTTTTCGTAATGTGGAAAATGAAAAGGGAAAATGTTTTCGTACTTACCGGTATTGCTTATTCAGATTTTCGATCTTCTGCCGGATCTGCTTCGGCGAGTAGGGCCCTTCGCCTGACGGCAGGCGCGCGTTCAGGGACTCCGCCATTGCGGTGTATATACGTGCATTGCGCGTATTGGTCCGCAGAGCATTCAGATTGTCCTCCCAGATGCGTATTAACGCTTCTGTTGTGGCAGTAGACCAGTTAATACGCTTCTGGGAGGATGCTTCGCTCGATGTCGCCGCAGGCTCTGTTGACATGGTGGCAGCCATTTTGTCAGTCAGCTTGCAATCGCGGGAAACGCCGTTGTTTAGGCGCCGTTCGTGCTAGTACGCGAAGCTGCCGACGAGTGGCGCGCGCAGCCCAGGATGGAGCAGACGACGCGGCAGGAGTTGCACGCAGCGTAAAATACTACTCTCCGTTTAGTAAGATTGATGTGCGGACACGATCGTTAAAGTGCTAAATTGTTTTTGTTAAGCCATGTGCACATGTACTTTAGTAAAAGCTGCTCATCAAGGAAAAAAAATTCAGGGGCACTTTGACTGTCTAAAGTGCGTAGAGGCGAAAGCGTTTTCCGCACCACTTTGTCTGCTTCTGTGGCATTGGTGGCGTCAAATGTAATTGAGTACTAATTACTAAGTAATGACAAATCACTAATTAATGGTTAATTACTGATTAATGCCTGAATACTAATCAAATGCTAATTAATGACGCTTAAGCTTCGCCTCTATAGGAGTGGAACGCGACAGCGTGTCGTAGCGCTGCCAGGGAGTCCACGGAACGCCACCACCCGTTCGGCGCGATGCCTTGCCGTTTGAACGCAACGCTTTTTGAGGAAAGGAAATGGCGCAGTAATTCTCTGTCATCTCGGTGGACACCTAAACCGCACCGTAGAGGAAGGGAGGAAGTGGGAGTGAAAGAAGAAAGACAAAGATGGGCCGTAATGAAGAAAATGAAAATTGTATTTGACATAGAGTTTATGGTATTTGAGGAAAGGAAATTACGCAGTAACTGTCTCACATAGTATCTCGGTGGACACCCGTCAAAATTCAGGGAGGAGGAGTGCACTTTTTTGACCTAAAGTGCGGTCACTGATGCGTGGTTAAGATGTTAAGCTTCGCCTCTAAGAGTGGAACGCGACAGCGCCTTGCAACGCTGTCAGGGAGTCCATAGAACGCCATCGCCCATTCGGTTCTGCCTCGGTCGGTAAATTGGCTTTTGAGGAAAGGAAATGTATCTGTCTAGCATATCTCGGTGGACAAACCCCACCGGAAGAGAAGGGAGGAGGATGCCAGTGAGCGAAGACTTCACTAGACGCGCCTTTGTTCATTCCAAACCATCGAGCTGGCATGGCGGAGTGGATAGCGTGCTCGTCTCGCACTCTGAAGACCGGGGTTCGATTCCCGGGCTCGACCAATTTCGCACTCGGTTTTATTTATTTATATGGCCTGACTAGAAAAGTTAATTGGGTAACTAAGCAATTAACTAAGCTCAGTCCCACTTACATGGAGCATCACTATATGATCCCTTCAATTGGTTGCATGGTTACTAGACATATATGATCCCTTCAATTGGTTGCATGGTTACTAGACAAAGTACAATTGGCCCCGTTTGAAATTGGCGCACTGTGACGTCACGACCGTTTCGACCAACTGAAAAGCGTGACATTTCTGTCGACAGCTTCTGCTTACAACGATGAGACATTAAAGGCTTTCGCCTTAATATGAAATCGGCGGCCGGGCATACATATCGAACGTTGCTCCAGTACCGAGATGAATGCCTAAGTTTACAGCTATATCGACGGTAATTGTTACTGTGCCTCTTTGTACAAAACACGTATTCTTAGCATAGGTCGTATCTGACCCAATATATAAGCAGAAACATTAAGGAAGCATTTTTGTGAGCGATGAGTGAATGGAAAACATTTTACTGTCGTATATAGAATAAAACATACACGCAAAAATGTTTTACATGCAAAAATCTTTCTAGATAAAGGCTTTGATGTCAGCGGTTTCACTACATCGTTCCTGTCCGTCACCGATAAGGCATAGTTCGCAAAAACATGGCGGAAAAACTTTCCGCAGATGAGTTTCAGAAGTTGGCTGTGGTGGTCATTGGACGCAAGCTCACATTTCAGTGCTCCATGTTCTGCAAGAGCCTCAACTGCATTGTTGACTGCAGCTTGCAGGGGTTTTGATAAGAACCGTCTTTTGTTGAGCAACACTTCGACGTAGCTCTTGAAGGCGTACAGAACATACAAAAACTGCGTTGAAGGATAAAGGAGGCCTCCTCTGTCCTGAAGACGGATCAAACTGTCACTGGGCGCAGATGAGGCTGGTCGCGTGAGAAGAGCATTGCAGCTGCTGCAATCAATTTTTTCTTGAACGACGCGAGCCAAATAACCTCCTAACATCGCAAGTGCTGCAGTGTCTGGCGCTGGCAGCAACGTTTTCTGTGTCCTGAGAAGGTCTTCAAGAAGACTTTTCGCCTCCGGTGGAAAGTCGTCCGCGCGCTGGGTGACTGCATTTTTCGGTGCACTGTTCAGTGCTCCGTGCCTTTCCGTTTCTATTACGTTGCTGTGTTGGGAAGCAGACACTAACCCAGTTTTTAAGGCCTTCTCTATGCCAGCGAGTACCGCTCTAGCATCAGCTGTCTGATCACTGCTTCCTGCAGACCGCCTTAACCAGCCAAAAAACGACTCTATGGGGTCCGAAGAAAACTTTCTGGTCAGAACAAACTTGAACCCCTCTTTAGCAATGAGGTATTTGACGCATTCAACATTTGATTTTGTCGTCATCACAAGCGCTTGATATGTTTCCTTGCTTAGGAACTGTTTCGCTTGGCAGCCATGTACTTTGTAGTATCATTGCTCGTTGAAGAAACCCAGGTGGTCGAAATGATCCGGAGCCCTCTGCTTCGGTGTCTTTCACAGCCTGACTCCCCTTGGGCCCTTAAGCCCCAAAAACATAGCTTTTATTTTATAGCTATATTTTTCTTATGCGATTTTCTTATGTGAGAAAATTCACAAACTAAAGCGCGTTTGGTTTTCTTTTTGATCAGCTGACCGGAACGTCTCGTAAATGAAATAGCCACAAAAGCTCGCGAGAATTTGTAAATCTCATCTCATAACCACATCTATCCCTTCTCGCTTCTTCAGCCTGGATGACATGAAAAGTGTTTTGCCCTGTAAGTTATCACGTGGTTCGAGCGCTATCGTCTTCTCCACCAGCAAGAGTAATATTTAACCGGTCTTAATTGGCCATTGATCGTTCGTCATCCCAAAACATACCTATACACTATTAGAAATGGATTCGGGAAGGGCATATTAGTTTAGCACGCTTATAGTCCTCAAAACACACATCGCGAAATACTCGAGCCTTTTAGCTTTTCATTTCTGCTGAAAGGCGAGCAGTTTGGCTATGAGTTCAACATGTGAGATCGCGTTCACTAAAAAAATGTCATCCTACTGCTTGCTAGGCAGCTTTAATGCTTATAATTCGTGGGCGGCAAAATATAACTGATTAAAATCATGGGGGAATGCAAAGTAGTCGATTACGCGCTTATGCAGCCCTTTTTATTTGGCTCTTGGAACTTCCCAGTTTATCTTAGCGCACCTACACGAGATCACTGTCCAAAAGACGGGCCTGGCGAGCACTACTCTTAATCACTTCCTTCCGGGTTAAAAAGAAGCAACTTTCTGCAAGCCAAACTGTGGTTTCAGAACCTTTGTCGGCCAGTTTCTTATCGGTCTAGAAGCAGTCCACTTGCTCAGAGTGAGCAGTATACCTGAAGCGTTACTGTGAAACGGGCCGGGCCCGGGCTTCACTCCGGGATACACGGGCTGGGCTGGGCTCGCTAGAACGATAATTCAGCGGGCCTGGGCCGGGCTCGGGCTTCAGGTCTCGGGCCGGGCTTGGGCCTCAGATTGAGGCATGTGCAGTGCTCTAATGTGTTGCATTGGGCCATTAAACCCCACTAATTACAACACTGCTTTGCGATAAAGTTTTTTTTTGTGCTTTGAAATATTTTTCGATCAAAATTGCAAACACTGAAATATCAGCCAGCCTCCCAATTCATTTCTGAAACCACCCACTGAGAGTATTTTTATAGCTATGAACTTATCCTTTGTTTAGTAGAATCAGTCAGGTTAAAATGCATACTCCATTAGTTAAAGCCTTGATTCCTTCCTGAATGCAAAAAATGAACTAAAAAATTAAATGTGTTCTTTTATGTGCACAGAAGGTTCATTGAACATAAAAGATTAATAAAATGTGGTGTTGATGTTAGGGCAAGATGTCTTAATTGCGGACTATAAAATTTTATACATATCCTGAGTAGGCTCAGGTATTTAAGATCCCTGCAGCTCCTTGCAGAAACATACAAGATGTACTGGCCTAAAACTCAGAAGCAAGCCGCCTGTCATGCCACCTGCTGCATTTGGACTAATTGCTCCATCAATTGGAGTTCTCGACTGCAACCACTATAAAGTAACAACCAATCCTTTTCAGCATAAGGTTGGCAGGGCCGACAGATTAATGTGCTGAATGCAGCATCCCCATTTCATGGGAATCATCACAGTTCAAAACCATTTTAATGGTATAAATAAAAAAGCATATTAAAGAACTGTGCACCTAAACATCCGACGATTACCCAACATCATGAATGAGTGGCCTCGAAAGTGTAAATTATTTAATAGGCTGCATCCGTGTTTCGAATAACTTCCTTACACCCCAGTTTGGGACAAGTGCTTCCTGGACAGCCCCAAGTCACGGGCACAGAGATAATGACATTCGGGTGTTTTCACTTAAGACTGGTTAAGCAAGGCCTTACGATAATTTTTAAATCCGATAAAACTTTTACAAGTAATGCCAAAAGGATGGCTGTGATACACACTGCAATGGAGTAAACGTTTTTTTGCAAACAGTATTAGAAGGTAAGAATCATGAACAGAAAGGGAAAGCACTGGATTTTTTATTGCTTACTGCTCCTATAAAGAAAAATTCTTTAAATTTCTTGCAGAAGCAGCGGCCCTTCATAGCAAATGCACTCTGCAACTTTTATGGTGGTTCGCGGATTTTTTAGGACAACCACTGAAAAGTATCAGCAGTCCACACTCTCAATGGCCAGGCAAATGCTGCCCGACACTCAACTTGATACATGGACCTTTCTTCCCTCGAAACCCCCGGCATACCCCTCCACATTCAAACTTGCCCGGCCACTTTTTCTTCTGAAAGGCCCAAAGCCACGAATCCTTTGGTAGTTTTTTCTGTCTGAGCCTATCTTCTGGCAACATGCACCCCAAAAAGTACTTTTCATTGCACCACTGATTTAAGGGTTGAATTTGCAAAGTGGTTACAGACTGCTGACAACATGAGGCAATTGAAAAGGGAAATTCTCTGCAATGAGCTCTGTAAATTAGGTCTGATTAACTCATACCACCGCTAATTCTTTCAACTCTGCACATTTCACTGGGATAGACTGTGATGCAGAAACTGATCTCAATCCTGCTGCCAGGTGAATTATAAGTAGGGGTGTGCGAATATTCGAAATTTTCGAATATAATTCGAATATTAGATTTTTGCTATTCGTATTCGATTCGAAGTCTAAGTATTCGTGTCGTTTCGATTATTCGATCCCATGCGAATATTCGTATTTATCCGAATATTTTATTGCGAGCACCTGCGTACATTTCGGTGCGCAAGTCCAATCGACATAGACATAACAACATGGCGACGTCCAGAGCCATGCGTAATGTTGGGACATGCCGTAGCTGACTGTGCTTGTGAGCTTCATTGTGGCTATACCTGCGAAGCTGGTATAGTCAAAGCTATGCACGAAGTACCTCGCAATATCTGCCACTTCAGTGCCAAGTGAGAGGGAATTATCTGTGGCTGGAGAAGTCAGCTAGAAGGGAACGACTCCTGCCGGACCATGTGGTTTTCCTTCACAACAACCTTTAATGTTCATCCCAGCAACGCGCTTTTGTAGTCATGGCATGCTAGATTCAATCAGTGCTGTGTACTAGCCATTTTCTGTGAAAATTCCACTCTTCTAAGAATAACGTTCTAGACTTCGATACTTTCTGTGCAGCCACACACACCTTTTGTGTTCATTTACTTATTGATAGTTGAGCTGTGATGTTCTTGGATGCTCAAATAAATGTTTTGCAGTGGTTAAATGCGTCTTTCCTTGATTATTCGATATTCGATTCGATATTCGGAACTAAGTATTCGTATTCGATTCGTATTCGAAAAATTTGATATTCGCACACCCCTAATTATAAGTAAACTTACCTTATTTTCACAGGCCTGCCTATTCATAGCTGTGGTATTCTGAGCACTGAAACATGCCATGGATTACCAAAAACAAGTTTATTGTAATAACAGTGAAATAGAACACTACATTTGCATCGGGTTAAGCAAGTGCAATAAATGCCTGGTTTTCAGAGCCAGAACCTTGCTTGCATCAAGTCCCCTTGCTACCCCATACTTTCAATCCATTTGTTCCAGACTCTCACAAAGGCTACAAGGAGGAGTAATTTGATTAATTGCTTTAAAAACACATACCTAACATGCAATTCTAAAATGCTAAACATAGTTGTGAAGAAAATCACTGGAATGCTTGCTAACACATATCAATAAAATAGGGCACCTAGATACAACCAAGTCAGCAGACAACAGCAACTGCAGTTACTCAGTTACTAAGATTGGCATTGAGTAAAAACAAGGACAAGACCATTTAACATCATCCTGTTCGTCATCCTTCAAGTAAAAAACTTAGAAGTGCACACAACAGTAAATAAGACAAACTGAACCTTCCACGTGGCTACTTCAATAAGAAACAATTGATTTGCTCACAACTTGGCACTCTAAACGCATCGATAGTTCATTTTTCAAAGTGTTCATTCAAGGCTTTGTTTCCAACTCAGCAAGACGAAACACAATGAAATGAGAGGCGTAATCACGGCTAATGCACCGAAATCATCTGACCAACAATTCCTGAGGCTAGCTATTTTAGACGTCATAAAGGGAGCACATCATGGCTAGGCTGGACAAAATTTCATTCATAAGGAATTATGTACACAGAAGCATTCAGACAAGTTTGTTCAGTATAAATTATCTTCTCTATTCAGAATAGGCAATTTCATTCAAGGCATCGTAAAAGAACCTCAAATTTTTTCAATCTTGCTACAGCATTCGTATATAGCATATATCTGTGTAAATCTTGCCGTGGCACGTAGTGCACATGCAATGAAAAAAAGACTACACACTCTCCCTTAGAAGCGAAGCTTCATCAAGATTAAATACGGCACATTACAAGTTGAGTCCACCAAAGCCCAGGAACAACATACGCAGCTGTCAAGGTCTACGTAAGAGGTGGCAACAGCAGCAGAACATTTCCCTGCTTTGTTCACATGCAGGGCTCCACGTAATTTCCTGGAAAGAGGCCTGTCACTCCGTTCATGACACCTTCGTACCAGCCGTCATCATTCTTCTTGATGACGTAGATGACAGAGTTCTCGGAAAAGGACAGCTCGTCATCCTTGTCAGCTTCATAGTCATATATGGCAACCACTGAAAGTAGGTAAAAACAACAACAACAAAAATTTAGGACAAGCACAGATCCCGTATTGCAGATTCAGTGCATAACTGCAGTGCAACGGCAAACTTGTTTTCCAGCTGTTCCAAGAAGATTACGCAACAGGCATTGCAAAATGTTTAATGTGGTCCCCGTAACATCACAAAAACACAGCTTCAGTGTGACAAAGTGAAACTTGTGCTGACAATTCTTTAGCAGAACAAGGCAAGACTGGAAACTCGAAAAGTGCAGTAATTCAAATTGCACACACAAAGCATGATGAACAAAGCACAGTTTCAGTCACCTTTTCCGCGAACCACAGCATTATTTCATTCATGTGATTGCATTACTGTAACTGCTGGGTGTTTCCAAATGACAAGCAGCAAAATCGTAAGCAACTGGTGATAAGCTATCCATCAAATCGATTTCAATGCAAAGGTGAGTACAGTCAAATCCACTTATAACAATACTGAAGTGCCATGGAAATACCATTGTTATAACCAATAATTGGTATAACAGGGTTGTGCCGAAAATACCATAGAACACATGCAAAAGCTGACAGTGCCGCAACTGACCATTGTTAAATCCGATATATTGTTATAACCGGTATTGTTATAAGTGGGTTTGACTGTATATGCACGCTGAAACAGGCTGAATTTTTACGCAAGTTTGACATACACCTGAATGATGTTCTCTTCCAGTTAACAAAAAAAAAAAAAAAACACTAGATGAAAAAGATCGATCATGTGCATTGCCTTGAAGAGCCAAAAGGTTAATGTAAAAGTAGTAATGGATTTATCAATTTTGATGAATCAGTGTTTAAATGTAGAAGTGATTGTTCACAAAGCTGTCAAAGATACTTTTTTTGCTGCTCGCTGAACAAATCGCAATGCAAGACACCAAGATTGCCCTTGAGCCTTCTGTCTTAACCTAACGTGGTACTCTAATGAAGTAATCTAAAATCGGGTAGCCGTAGGCTTGCATGCCAACTTAGTGCTCTAACAGGCTAGTTTATTGCTCTTATGGGGAACAGCGCAACAAAGGCAGGACAACAGAAGACAAGCGCTGACTAGCAACTGATTTTATTGAAAGGCAGAACGTGGAATATATGCAGGAAGAAATAACATGACATAGTTTCATTTGACTAGGTTTTTTTGTTATTTTTTCCTGCATATATTCCACGTTCTGCCTTTCAATAAAATCAGTTGCTAGTAAGAGCTTGTTTTCTGTGTCCCGCCTTTGTTGCGCTGTTCCCCATAAGATGAATACTTACCAACTCGCCCAAATTTCAGCTTTACTCAATGTAGTTTACTGCTCACTGGCCTTTTCTGGCTGGCTCCTTCTTTGGATTTAGCGCTATCTGTAGAACCCTGATAGGCAAAGAGTTAGTTCTGCTGCTCCCATACAAATACCCTGAAGTAACTGCAAATTCAATCTTGTTTGGTAGTCACTTTTGAAAAAGACTATCACTTACAAAACAAAGCCAAATTCCAGTAAGTTGCCAACCAATTAAAGCCCATGAGAGCTTTTCCAATACTAGACACGGCTAAACTTTCACACTGGTCTTACAACATGTGTATTTCCTAAAAAAAAAAAAAAAGATAGGCATAAAAATTGTAATTTTAATATTTAAAGCTACTGTTTCCTCCACAAAGGGATTGTAGTAGCTTTGCTGGCAAAATACAGTCACCGACTGATTTTTCAGACTCCAAAAATTTGGACACGCTCGATTATTCAGACTGCTTCGTGGCACCGCCACTCTCCCCATAAACCGTAATGTATAACAACTGCCGAAAGTTCGGACATCTTGCAGCCTCTAGTTTGATTTTCCGGACACTCCCTGAGCCAACTCGACCGGCAGCACTTGGCCCACCGGTGCTGACCGACGCGCGGTTCACTTTGCTCAACGCCATTTTTGTTTTGAACTGAGCCTCCTTGCTGCCCCGCGAGGTGGCGCTACTGCACATTCCCGCTCATCATCATCGTTTCCGCGTGGTTCAGTAGAGCGACACACCAGTTCCAGCCACAGCTTAGTAAGCCATCTCAAGGCAATCCAGCAGCCGCTTTGTTTGTTTATCCGCGTTCCGCGTCCATCGCTGGTGCTCGGCCACGTTTTTAGTTTGTGCCGTTTGAGCGACTGGTGCCTGTGTGACTGTGCGGAGGTGGTTTGAGTAGAGATTGCGTTGGTTCAATGTGGCATACGAAAACATCGCGTCAAGAGTCTAATGGCGCCGACAGTGCCCGCGCAGTCTACGCCGGTGAAAGCCAGCAAGCGTGTTAAATATACCACAATGTCAATGGCAAAAAAGATCGCCATTGTGCAACAAGTCCAGAGCGGTCGGTCTCAAAGTGAAGTTGCCCGAGAATTCAGTGTTTCGAAGCAGACGGTCTCGGATTACATCTGCAACAAGGCAAAGATTCCCGGCGAAGCGACGAAGTCTTCCTCCAGCTTGGAAAGGAAAAATTTTAGAGACGGCAGCCACCCGAAGCAAGAAGCTCTCCACATGCGGTTGTGTGCCACGGCCGCCAAGCGGATTCCTGTCTCGGGAGACCTCCTGAAGCAGAAGGCAGAAACGCTCGCTCTCTGGATGAACATAGAGGGCTTCATGTTCAGTGACGGGTGGCTCCGCAATTTAAAAAAAACGGCACGACCTCGCTTTCAAGAGGATGTGTGGCGAGAGTGGTGCCGTTGACCGGACCCTTGTAGCAAATTATCGCTCGGACACTCTGGAGTCGCTGTTGCGCCACTTTTCACCGGACGATGTTTTTAACTGCGACGAGACAGCTCTCTTCTATAAAATGCTACCCGCAAAGACCCTTTCTGTGTAGGGCAATCCTTGTCACGGCGGGAAGCACAGTAAAGAGCGCGTCACCGTAATGGTAGGCAGCAACATGTCGGGGATGGAGAAGCTTCCGCTTCTGGTGATAGGAAAATCGAAAAACCCGAGGTGTTTCAAGGGTGTGAAGTCGCTGCCCGTGTGGTATGCAGCCAACGCAAAAGCATGGATCACGCAGCAGCTTTTCAGTGAGTACATCCGCAAACTCGACCGGAAGTTTAAGTCGCAAAACCAGAAGGCACTACTCTTTGTAGACAATTGCGGTGCACATGGGCACATCCACGGTCTCGAGTCCATCAACTTGGAATTCCTGCCGCACAACACCACGAGTATTCTCCAGCCCATGGACCAGGGTGTCATAAAAAATTTGAAGGCCCTGTACAGGACACACCTCTTGAGCCGCATGATCCTCTGCGTCGACGCCGGCACGCAGTACGCGGTTAGCCTTCTGTCGGCAATAGACATGCTTGCAGATGCCTGGAACGCGATGACCCCTGTCACTCTGCAGAACTGCTTTCGGCACGCTGGATTTGTCAGACCTGATGAAGCGGATGCCGTGGCGCCCCAGGATCTGTCGCCGTCCGATGTGCTCCCTACTGACACCGAAGATGCTCTTCGGGACCTGCGCAGTGGTGGCATGCGATTCCGGACACCGTTTCATTTCACACCTTCTCAGATGCTGACAGTGCTGTGCTGACATGCGCAGAACTCGACGACGACGAGATCATTCGTCAGGTTTCTGCTGCCCCGCCGAACGATGATGACTCTGAGTCTGAAGATGACGCACCAAGTGCGCCGCTGTCGTCGCACGTGGAGCTTGTACAAGCAGTGACTGTGCTTTCAGCCGCTTATAGTGACCGCACGACCCTCTCCGAGATTCAGGCTGATCTCATCGCACGCAAACAGAACAGGGTACAACGGTGCATTCACGATTTCTTCAAGCCTACTGCCGAGACCGGATAAGTGCATGTAAATAAACGATTTCTTTCTCTCTCTCTTTTTTTTTTTCTTAACGTTTTTTCGGACACCTGTTTATTCGGACATTTCCGCGGTCCCCGTGAGGTCCGAATAAACGGTCGGCACTTTAGCCGCACTGGCGCTGACATGCTCCAGCCCCACTGAACAGGTTCCTGCTTTTGCCATCGCCTCGCTGCTTTGCGAATCCACTACAGATGCCGTGTCGGACCTTGGGCGCATGCGCTGTTCCAGCCACAGCCGGACTGTAGGAGCGACGAGTATATGCACCACCAACTTGATGTATTCGACTATAACTGGCACACGCTTGCCCATCGAGAACGTTGCTGTACACATGCGCATTAACTGTTTGCCCACACCCTCCATCTTCCGGCATACCCAAAACTTTTGCACGAAATGACGAAAGCCAAGCCCCGAAGAAACAAATCACACGGCACTGCAATGAGGAAAGCGAGGGATGACGTACCTTTCTCCAGGTAGGTCTTGGGCACCATGTCACGCTGGGAGTCTGGCCTCTGGTGCTGCCCGTAGGCTGGTGAGGAAGGCGGAACGTAATTACCGGGGTACAACAGGGGCTCGGGAGGTGGTGGAGGGGGGAGCGGAGGTGACACTGCATAACAACAACATATGCAGAGCACTCTGCTCATTTTGGGGCCCAGGCTGCATGCACACTGCACACTACACAGTCTCTGCTCCTGCACTGTTCGCATGCTGGCAGGGGGTGGGGAAGTGGGGCTGGAAGCCGGTGAACGTAGCACTCTAACTCTTTTCTTCAACAATTGGAGCACACAGTGCCTTTATACGGAGTTTATACGGCGTTTTCCTTTCAAAAGCAGCCAAGTACCGTGCAGTCCCACTGCCGTGCAAGGTGTGATCGTCTTGGTTTTGATACCATGGGCGCCTTTCAGTACAAGTCTGATAGCGATAGCGCTGAACAATAGCCAGTCTGCAACCGCACACTTCATTTTTAAATTGTTTAGATCCGCATATTATGTGAGGCGGAAAATTGACGAGCTAAAATCTGGAAGAAACTTTGCATGATACTCGGGTTTCTAAGGAAAATTAAAACAAAGGGAAACGGCAGAAAAAAAGACAATGCAGTGTGTTTTGTCGCCTGCTACTATGCATCCCGACATGCAAATACATGTTTCAGTATAGCGTTCGTGTTAGAAAGGTACATGTTCTCGAAACCAGACGTTAGGCCAACAGATGAAACTAGCAAATAAGTCTACCTTCCCAAAAAACTACCCTGAACAATACTCTCACACAAAAGTAAACAAGTATGTTTCAATTATAAGAACACGTTCCTGCTCATAAACACAGGAATGATAAAGGAAGGAAGCATGGAAAGTGCAATCAAACACTCCTCATCAGTGAAGAGAAAACCCTTATTACCAATCGGGAATTCATCAGTGTGAACGATCATAATCCAAACCAAACAACAACCTAACGCCCGCAAATATGTGGAATACACAGAGTGAATTGGCATAACGTCCAAGCCGAACAGCATAATGACTCAATATTAGAAGGGATCTCAGCTTGCTTAGAGAAAAAAAAATTTAAAAATGTAGGCTTCCCGGATAAAGGAAGGGGTGGTGGTCGGGGGCATTGATGAGAGTAAGGATGGATGCCTTATTCACAGCAATATGTTGCCTTTGAGTTATTCTTAACCAAGGACATTTCAAGCACATGCTGGCACTGCCATGCACTAGGAAGTAGCCTATGGCGACAATGGAAAACACGTGCACTCTACATACTCCATGCAGGAGGCAACACTGACACTGCAACCACTTGAACCATGATCACACAGACCTAATTAGGCACATACACTCAAAGGGAAAGGGGTCTCCATAAATCTGACCACACCAAAGAATACACTGACTAAGTGCATACACATTGTCAAAAGTTCACGGGCCACTCTGCTGGTCACTGGAGTGACTACCGCAATGCGCAATGGTTCTGTAAGAAGCTCCACGCAGTAGCTTGGCATCTTTCAGTGTCTGAGACGTAGCTTGTCTACTGTCCTTTTCTTTTTATCCAATGCCCGTTTTGTTTTTTCTGCATGATTTGTTTTTGCATTTTTTGCATTATTAACACACAAACCTCTCACAGAATGCCCCAGCAGAGTTGCAAGTTTATTCACACAATCACTAGAGAAGCCCCACTAATGGCCAGTCTAAGATGAAATGGCCCAAGTACTTTTGACAAACATCATCCACCACATAAATGTACTGTGTATAATTGACAGTTCTGCCAACTTGACATGAACTGCAGCATGAAATAAACGCAGACAGCACAACTACCATCATATGCATTATTTGAAGGATATCACTTGTCAATGTATCAATGCCGTTATGTGATCTTATGTGACACGAATAGGGATCACACAGTCTGAATAGCCCAATATCTTCAGGAGCATTCATTGGCCACTGAAGGTAAAATGCATGAAGTGCAATAAAATGAAATTCACTTCTAAAGAGATAAAGCTATGAGATGCAGCTTGATAGTCTGACTGAGCTGAACATTGAGAACAAACTACCGTATTTACACGATTGTAAGTCGACTCGAATGTAAGTCGACCCCCCCCACATCACAATTGTGAAAAAAAAAAAAACGAAGTCATTTAAACTTGGCCTTTATTAGTAGAACTAGAACGCGACAGTACTATCCTGTGGCCTCCGCTGATCACCAGCCGCTATCGGCTGCCGCACGCGGGAGTGCCCGTGGGCACATTCCAAAACAAAAATGTCTTAGTCACTGGGCTACTCGTCCACACTTGCGCCATCGTCCTCGCTAGCGCTGCCGTCGTCATGTCGTCATCGCTGCTGCAGTCCCACAGCTTGTCGTTCTAACATCGTCATGCAGTGAAATCCTGCACTTCGCAAAAAGCCACATCATGACATCGCGAGGAACAGCTGAAAATTTTGCCTCGTTGTAGCTGCCACTCCTGTATCACTCAGTGCGAAGGTCGAACTTGCGGCCCGGCGCGCAGTTCGTTTCTTCGGCATAAAGAATGACAGACATCTTGAATGTAGCCGCGAACGAGCGCCGGTCGCTTATCACACCTGGAGCACAAATGACGAATGACGAAGCACTACATTAAAAACTTGTGAAACGCGCCCGGCAGTAGTCGAATGCGTCAGAGCCAGAGAGAAATTACGCGCGAGCGGCGTCGGCTCTTCCGTCGGCTACCGACACTCCCTGGTGCCGCTGCGGTTCGGAGGGGGGTGCCGCCACGATTGGAACAGCAGCCCTTCCATCAACTACCGACGCTCCCTTCGGCGCCGAGTGCGCGGTTGAAAGTAAACAAAAAGAAAAATTAAGAGTAGAACGCGAAGGCGTTATCGGGCCGCCGCCGCTTATCAGCATACGCAATCTGCGGCCACGCGTGGGGAGTGGGTTGGTGCTGGTTTGCTGCTTATCAACAGCCACCATCAGCGGGCCGCCTCGCGCGGGGCGGGGATGCCGATTCCGCGCGTTGACATAGCTGCTCAAGGCAAGAACGATGCGACGGAGCCGCGCAGCAAAAAATGCAACCACGCTTGTCTCGTTTGTCTCGCCTTTATTTATAGTGTGATGCTTTGGTTTCGATTGTAAGTCGACCCCCCCACTTCGGATTTTCAAATTTTGAAAAATGGGTCGACTTACAATCGTGTAAATACGGTATTCACCGCACCAAATCTACCGTATACAGTCGACGACCGATTTTTCGGACTCTCTAGGGACCGCTAAAACGACCGCAAAATCGGGCAGTCCGGAAAATCGAATTTCACCGAAAAAAAGCACAAGCTTATTACTAGTATGTCGGAGAAAGTGACCAATTGTATTGCACACATTCTACAGCTCCTCATGACTATATTTCGCCGCGCGACATACCGTATAAACGCGTATAAGGACTGCACTTTTTTTTTTTTTTTTGCAGATTCGAGGGCCAATTTTTGGGGTGCGGCCCATACACGCGATGTGCGGAAAAAATTGTTTTTTTTAAGCAAAAACATACCAACCAGGGAATGAGCGACATTTATTCTACGTTCAATCGTCACTCGCAGAGTATTTCGACTCTTGAGCTGGTGCTGTGCTCTGGTGCATGCTCATCCCAAAAGAAGCCGCACAGCATGTCCGCTGTCAACGCGTAGCCGTTGTTCCAAAATTTCATCACATAGAGGAGCAGCTCTTCTTCCAGTTCAGGAAACTCGCACAGCTTGCCTCGGATTTGCAGCTTTTTGCAGCTTGCGTTTCTCTTTTGGTTGCACCATCATCGGACGCACTTCTCGGCCACGTCGAATTTCCTGCCCGCCGCACGTTTACCATGTTTGAGAGCTAACTCCCAGCCGTGTAGCTTAAGGTGCATGCCCATCGCGCTAAACTGCGAAGCTCGGCAGCAGCACGTGAAAGCACGCGAGCGCAATGTGCCGACTCGCGCAGAATCTCAGCGTCGCAAGTTAAGAGGCTCTCTTTAGCTTGAATTTCGTTTTGTTTGATAAAGTTTTCGATCTCTCTTGCAGTTTGAGTTAATGAGGTTCCACTGTACACCTTATATGGCGGCTTGGGTACTGGCGGCGAGAGTGAACGAGGTCCGAAAAATCGAGTAGTCAGTTGCGGTGCGTCCGAAATTTCAAGCGCTCTTACACATTGGCTCTATGGGCCATGTCGCGGTGCCGCGAAAAAGTCCGAAAAATCAGGCGTCCGAATTTTCAGTCGACTGTAAACGCGTGTAAGGGCCGCACCCGTGTATGGGCCGCACCCCATTTTCCCGAAGGAGATGTTTAAAAAAAAAATAAATCTGTGTATAAATAAATAAATCTGAACTTTCCAAGACCCAGGTGGGAATAGTCTTCTAAATGCACGCGCCGTGGGCTCCGCGATCAGCTCCGGCTGCAAGCATAAGCGCGCTTGATCGCGGAGGCCACGTACACGCACAGGAGCTTCGAAGTGCCGTCCATGGATGGAGCCCGAGGCCGCGGTCATCATCATCATCATCAGCGAAAACTTTTTTCTCTGCCGCGACCTCCTGCCATCCACATTGACATCAGCATCGCCAGCTCCAGCCTTTTGTTGTTTTTGTGGCGTGTTTAGCGTGCTCGCCGTAGTTGTGGTGGTCGTAGCTTTCGCGTGCTGCCGCCGAGCTTAGCAGTTCTAGCGCGATGGGCAAGCACCTTAATAGCTACACGGCTGGGAGTTAGCTCGAATACGCAAGCATGCGGCGGGCAGGAAATTCGACGCGGCCGAGGAGTGCATCCGATGATGGTGCAACCAAAAGGATGCATTGAGAAACACAAGCTGCAAAAAGCCCGCTTTCCGAGGCAAGCCGTGCGAGTTTCCCAAACTGGAAGAAGAGCTGCTCTCTTATGTGATGGAAGTGGGGAACAACGGCTACGCGTTGACAGCGGACGTGCTGCGCGGCTTCTTTTGGGATGAGCGTGCACTTGAGCACAGCACCAGCTCAGAGTCGAAATACTCGGCGAGTGACGATTGGACGCAGAATAAATGGCATTCATTCCCTGATTGGTGTGTTTTTGCTAAAAAAAAATTTTTTTTTTGCGCAAATCGCGTGTATGGGCTGCACCCCGAAAATTTACCCTCG
Organism: Amblyomma mixtum; assembly: GCF_055824585.1. Lineage (NCBI taxonomy): Eukaryota > Metazoa > Arthropoda > Arachnida > Ixodida > Ixodidae > Amblyomma > Amblyomma mixtum. Next base: position 132,123,817 of record NC_143017.1, on the reverse strand, counting down.
AATCTGGAAAAAAAAAAGTGCGGCCCTTACACGCGTTTATACGGTACATTATAGCAAGTAACTAAGCGTGCAGAGAAGACCAAGGTCCTCAGCGGCATAGAAAAATAATTAGCAAGATGCCGCACTATCGGCTCCATAAGTTAAGCCGCACTATCGGCTCCATAAGTTAAGCCCACTGCAGAACAAAAGGCCTGCCCCAGTGACCTCCTATTTCGTCCTCCGTCGGCTACCAGACACTGCACTTCGCGTCCACTGTGCTTACCGTTCCCATGACGGTCGTAGTCGGACGGTGGCACAATGCTGCCGCCAGATATCAGGTGTGGGGGTGGGGGCTCGGGCAGCCTGTCAGTGAGGCTCGTGCTCATGGGGTCGCTGGGCGGGGGAGGGGGCTGGTGGGGCCCCATGGTGCCGTAGTGCTGGCTCTGCACCATCGAGCTGGGGACCATGGAGGTGGGCACTTTGGCCACTGGGCCCATGGCACCCATTGACATGGCCACCCCCGGGGGAACAGTGGCTGCCATGCTCTGGGCAGCCATGGGGTGTGTGGCCATCGAGTTCTGGGAGATGCCAACCTGCATGACGGGGTGCTGCTGCTGCTGCTGCGATGGTACCGTGTGGCTGGGGTTCATGGTGTGGTGGGGCATCGAGTGGTGGCCTGGGATAGAATTCCAGAGTCATAGTAGCACAAGCAAGCACTTTTCATGCACAGAGGAGTTCTCAAACTGGGTTCCACAGTGCGCTTTTTTGGGTTCCCTGAGCAGCTAAGTCCATGGATGCTTCAATCCTTTAACCACTTTATTTTGGGACAAAGGTACTGTACTTGATTATAGTAGCCCATTTTACGATAGAGTAGTCGGTCATTATTCATTGATTTGAGGCAATTTCTGAGGGTCCGTGAGTTTGCAAGCTCCTTTTTACACTAATATCAGGCTGGAAGGGGTGAAAGCCATGACATATGGGGTCCCCTTAGCATCCTTTAAAAGCCGTTTTGGTTCCCCGAGGCAAAAAAAGAAAAGGCAATATTGAGCCAGCATCCACCCTGTTTAACAAGTACTTTGTGTAGGGGTTCACTTTTAAGACACTCCTAGAACCCGTATGCTGGACATGATTCACAAGAAACTGGTTTCTATCTCCCCTTGGAGTTAATCCACAGTACAACGAACTCTGCTGCCATGTGGAGCAAGAAGTCCAAACCTGAACAACTGACCCACCTAAGAAATGAAATGTAATGTGCCAACTGCAGAAGCATGGTGGTCAAAACAACCCACTCATAAAGAAACGTTTAATACCAAACGAAAATGAGCACATGTTCCTAGTCTATCATGAACACCCCAGCAAGTTTACTTGTTTGTTTTGCAACATCATTGTTGCCACTGAGCTAAAATGATGCAAGCATAGGCTTTCAACATGAAATAAGATTGTGTCACTGTTTTCTTTCAAACGGCCAGCCTAAGTAGTTTGAGCATCCACCTCACAAGCGGGAGGTGGTACCATCATGAGCAATACGAGCATAAACACAGGAGGGCGTGCCAGATAGCCTCGAGCCCTACTTGTAGAGATACATGGCGGCCGTTTTAAGAGATGAAATGGAAAGAGAGGTGCGTTCTTCCATTTCACAAAAGCCGACAATGCCGCAAAGCCCTTTCCACAATGCTGCGAAAAGTGGCCGCTGTGCGTCACCACAAGGAAGGTTTGAGGCTATCTGCCACACACTCCCGTGTTCCTGCTCAAGACAGTACCAGCCAAGAAATGTACCGTATTTTCCGGTGCATAAGACGCACCCTTGTATAAGACGCACCCGCCATATATGAAAGCTCACATTGAAAAAGTTGGTATATAAGACGCACCCGTGTATAAGACGCACCCCAATTTACCCACTTAGTCTAGTGAGGGTTAATTAAACACGCTTGCTGGACCATCACGAAGTGAACCATGGATAGACTCATCTGATCGCATAAAAGCTCCGTAGCTCCGTAGGCCCGCAGCCCGATTTCCGTTTTCGGTAGCATACTCGACCGCAGATAATTTGAACTTTGCGGTGTAGCTCTTGCGCAACTTCGGTGGCATACTGTAGTAAGACCGAGCACCACAGGTGTAGGTAGTGGAAAACAAACGCCGAAGTCACCAACACAGACGTAATACGTACACGGTTGCGAAGTTGCAAAGAATGACTAAAAAAGAACGCCGGCTTGGCTTGAATGGCGAGAAGTGCGACTGTCGCCATCTTTTGGAATTTCACATTACTTTTGCTTGCGCCTCCGAAACGACCGCGTGTTTGCGATTCTGGAAGTCGTCATCCCCGCCGTTTCATGATAAAGTTCACCCAAAAAAAGTTGCGCACAGCGGTCCCCGTATTGAAGTATTAACCGTGTTACTACCGCATCATTGGTAGTGATATTTTTTCGGTGAAAAAAGCTTGAGCATGAACTTGAGTAATTTCTGAACTCGCAAAAAAAAAAAAACGAAAAATTCGCATATGAGACGCACCCTTGTATAGGACGCACCAGCAAGATTTTTAACCGCGTCTTATACACCGGAAAATACGGTAGGAGCCGGAAAGTGCGTGTCAGAAAAAAAAACATTTACAATGCGGCCTGCAATTTTGTTTTTTTCATTTTACTTCTAGTAAGAGAACATGCTTCTCTGGAATCTGCATGGCTTTGTGCCTCTCGCGATCGTTCGCGCGCACAGAAAGTTCTAAAGTGGCCAAGCGCCGATGGAATTCCGCTTTGGCCACACCACCATTATGCATGCAATAAATATAGGCTGTCAAAATGACGGCACGGGATGAACCACCATCGCGAGGCGACATTCTTGACGAAAAATACAGGAAAGCTGCCACAGTTGGGTCGCAACAACAGAGTTTGTATTGCATGGGTTTCTATAGGAGCTCGGACGGGACCGGAACACGAAAACGTGACAGCCGGGAAAACACAGCACCCGGGAACGCAACAGTGGGGTTCAACTGTATTCTTTTTTTTCTTTGCAACACCGAGCAGAGGATTCTTTAAATACACTATGAAGTGGTGCAATAGAGAAAAATTTTTAAACGAACTGGTTGAAAAAAATTTTATGCAAACACCCTGAAATCGCCTGCTTTCCCACGGTAAGAAAAGAGTTAAGCCACGATGATCCTTGCCTCTTGACATAGAGAGCTCACCCATGGTATGCTGGCTCATAGGGTGCACCATGCCCACTTGAGGCTGGCTGGCCAATGCAGGTGGTGGGGTCATTTGGGATGGGGGCAGAGAACCCTGGTGGCTGGACCCATGGTGGCCATGCGCTGGCAGTGTCGAGTAGCCGCTTCCTGTGGAGAGACCGACCATGAAGCAAAAAGAAACAGTCCACTGCCAAACTGAGGCCATTAGCAGCATCTCCTTAAGAATGCCTGCCTTTAAGGACCAGTTTTAAGTTAGGTCATTAGGCATGATGCTGAAAGGACAGCATGGTGCAAGACACCAGAAAATGCATCACTCATGATGTAACCCCCAACAGATGCAGGTTCGATCCCTCATCTTCCAGTCCTCATCTTCCATTACTTAAATAATGCCATTCTCATAAGCAGTAAAAAAATAAAAGCAGCCTCATAGAACTTTAAAGAACACAAACCGCTAGCTTCTACAGAAATCAAGCAGCGGAACAAAAGTAAAATTGTCTTACATTTCTTACAGCTGGAGTCAAGAGACATATCGAATTCAACACTCTTTTCTCTAAGCTTATAGCAGAGTAATTAGTGTGCCTATTGCTCCTGTCAAACATTCATCTCTCGGAGAAAATGTCAAACATCAGACTCAAGGAATTATCCAAATTATCTAGATAAGCTATTTATGCTGGTTTTGTGTCAGTATTGTCAGCTAACCCATAAGGCCCAAGGGGCATTAGTGTTTTGTGCATGCACACTGGGACCGCACATGGGTTTCGAGGAACGCTGTTAAAAGAGGAGTCTGGATTAATCTGAATCACTTGGGGTAATTTGTGCCGCCACCGCACAGCACATGGGTGGGCGTTTTTGCATTTCACCTCCACCCACCATGGTCATCGCGGTTGAGATTCTATCCTCTGACCTTGGGATCAGCTTACATTAAGGCAAACTGCTGCCTCACATCAGCCACGTAGCAACAAAGAAATGGCTACCTCCATAAGATTCTCATAGGCTTAGGTTGTGGGGAAACTGGCGACAAGGCACTTCATCCACCGCAGGAATGCTGGGAAGTGGACACTTCATATTTGGCCCAGTAAGTGTTTAAAAAAAAAAGGTCGTGTCGCAATACAATTTTTCTCTGAGGCAAACCTCAAGGAAATGTTTTACTAACTTCCACATGAGCCCAATGTCAACCATTCACTAACAGTAAACTTGTAGCAAAAGGGGAAAAAAAAGTATGTTTTAATTAATTCAACCAGCACAGCGTGGAGAACACTACAGTGCAGATACGATTCCGTCACAGAATCCACATTTTCCGCCCAACGTTAGTCAAGCCAAATACGAATGTTCACTCCCTGGCATTACCACAGTGGATGAAGTGCTCAAGACACTCTCGTAGACAGTGGTGTCTCTTCTCCCTCTGGGTGAATTGAGAGAAACTAAGGGACACCTCAGACTCTAAAATCAGACAAAACTTCCAATGCAAGCAAAACATGCAGAGCATCCAACTAACCTCTGCGAGGATGGCCAATGGGATAGTTGGCAGCATAGTTGCTAGGCACCTGTGGCGGAGCGATTGGCGGGGCAGGTGTGCGGTACTCCCGGGAGCCACGTGTCAGAGAGCCCACTGTGACTCCCCGATTGGCCTGAGGCGGCGTGGGCGGCTTCGTTGTGGGCGCTGGTCCCGCATTCATCAAAGCCTATCAGAGCAACACATGCAGAGACCATTGCTCTTCAATGTTGCACATTCCCAGACCATTATCGGGCTGGGCCTCTGAAAAACTCTCACGAACTCTCAAATACACACAAAACTCGCGAGTCTGAGCAAGTTCAACTACATGCAAGTCTGAGCAAGCTCAGGCAAATATGAGCCATGTCAATGAGCCTACAGGACGCGGAGAGTACAAAGCAGTACAAAGTAAAGCATTGCTTAAGTCTATAGAATTCTGAAGTTTGTCTAAGGCTGAGTATTGTCCAAGGCGTGTGTTTGACTGCATTACTTTACAAAATGCCCATTAGAAGTGGTTCTTCATCGTTGAAATCATAAAAAAAAACTTCATAGGTGCAACACCTGGCAGGAACGCAAAAAGTTACAAGGTGGCACAAGGTGGCTCCAGGCTTTGAATAAACAAAACTCTGCAGCTGCACACAACTTTTCAAGGGTGACAAACCTGAAGACTACAAGTACTGAAAGCAGTGAGCGGCAGTAAATAAATGTCGTCAACCAAACATCTACATGAATGCACTTCAAGCGCTTCTGCGTTCAGATTTTGTTCATTTTGAATGATACGAATTTCATATGATGCCAATGTTTTTTGCCAACCTGTGAAATTCATTACATTAAGGTTCTACTGCACAACAAATCCCAGGCCAACGTTAACAGCATGCACCTTTTGACAAATGGCTGTGTCAGCCTGAGAGCAATGGACAAGCTCCTACCCATCTGCAATAGCTGCACAGCAGCAAGCAGCAGCCATCAGTTTGTCGCTGTGTGGCCCTGCACCTAATGCAATGCAGCTACAGGTACTCTGGTAGGGAAAGACTGACAACAGCCACTACATAAAGGAACGAATGTTGAGCTGTTGCTGCCCAACAGCTACATATGTACTTGAATGCAAGTTGTCACGCCATGTCGCTACAATGACTTCACAGCACTGCAACAAACCAACTTCTGCACAATAGCCAATGCAAAAATTTCTTTCATGCACAGAATTCAGTGTCGGGCTTCTCATCGTGTATGCTCAAGATAATGCCCCCAATTCTGGCTGGTCCACGCTAAGAACTAACCTGAGAGGAAGGGATGCGACGAGCCTTGTTGGCGCCGCCATTGCCAGCCGAAGAGGTGCGCAACCCGTGGCCCACTTCATCCAGCACCGTGTAGTCTATGGGGCGCCTGATGTACTTGACGGGACGCTCCTGGCTGGCGGGCGCCAGTATCTTGTGCTGCCGCAGCGTGCTCTTGTTGGCCGTGAGCACCCCAATCTCTCGTCGGGCCACCTTTTCCTTGTGGATCATCACTGTCTGACCAATGTGGTTGATATGCGACTCCATTTCGGAGAGTTGAGCCGTCTGCAGGTCCAGCAGGTGCAGCAAGTTGTAAGCGAGCGTGTTGATCTGGTAGGCGACACTGGCTAGGGACTGAGTCGCATACTTTTTGGTTTCCTCCAGCGCTGCGTGTTTGTTCTCCGACTGCAGGAAGACCAAGCGGCAGTATAGGTCAGGCAAGGACCACAAGGGTACAGGTATGGAAAAGCTTTACTGGCTTAGTCAAGCCAAGGCCAACGGCGCCGCAATTTCCCCTCCAAGTGGAAGAGCGATGGGGGTGTGGCAGCCACGAGACTTGCTGCAGCTGCAACCGTGTGCCGCCTCCATGCCGACCACTGCCTCTGAACGTGTTCTGAAGTTCTCCCAGTAACTTATTACTTTCTACAGATGTCTGGGTTTTTAAATTCATGGCCTGCATTGCCAGCCTGTATGTAACCAAAGTTACTGCTGTACTCGGCCTCCAGGATTTTGTGGTTCCTATCTTCTTTCTCTTTACAGAGCAAATTCATTACATTTTGTCGCAGACTGTCCGGAATTCACTTATTTGACATGACTGTTCTCAATGCTGTTAACATTTCCTTGCTGCTGGGACCTAGTTCACTAAAGGAGCACTAAACAGGATTCTGAACGCATCTTTTTACTCGGCTAACTACGCGCTCCTAGCAATCTTAGAAACTTCGAATTATTGTCCCCTGTGCGGCAGTTTTTCCTATTAAATTGGATCAAATGTCCCGGCTCCTGCCTTTCTATCTTTAACTTACCTCCGAGAGTAGGAGGAATCAACAAAGGTGTGGAGTGCCTTTCAACCAACTGGAAGGGCGCAGAGATGCTATGCAGAATGAAATATGTTGGGGCAGTTATTGTGAAATATATACCTTTCATGGTTTGGTTTAGTTTACGGGGTTTAACGTCCCAAAGCGACTAAGGCTATGAGAGACGCCGTAGTGGAGGGCTCCGGAAATTTCGACCACCTGGGGTTCTTTAACGCACGTGCACTGACATCGCACAGTACACGGGCCTCTAGAATTTCTCCTCCAAAGAAATTCAACCGCCGCGGCCGGGATCGAACCCGCGTCTTTCGGGCCAGCAGCTGAGCACCATAACCACTGAGCCACCGCGGCGGATATATATACCTTTGAGTAAGCGTGAATTCCTGCTTACACCATTAATCTGTATCAAATAACACACACTGAACATATGAGGATCATGCATTTCTAAGGGATGAGGACTACGCTGAGGAAAAACAAGGACGAGCGCTTACTCACAACTGAAGCTTTATTCCAAAAACATGCACATATAAATAGGAAAAACAAAACAAGTCCAGAGCAAGGCTACTATCATAGCATCACGTGTCACCCCCTGTATACCTTATAAAGCATTGCGGCATGTGTGGTATGAACAATAAGAGGATCCAATGCAAACCACTCTGCGACAAAGCAACAATTTTATTCAGGTACAGGGATCAACTCGTGCGTGAGCTCATGGAGGCCTTTGATATGCATAGCAGAGGAGACAAATGTGTGAGTCAGACTTCCGTGCGCTTCTCTGACAGGGAGTTTCAGTTTTTGGCCAACTCACTTGGGTATACAGGGGGTGACGTATGATATTCATGATAATAGCCTTGCTCTGGTCTTTTGTATCTATTATTTATATGTTCATGCTTTCGGAATTAAAACTTCAGTTGCGAGTTGGAGCTCATCCTTGTTTTTTCTCAACTTAGTCTGTGTTTCTGCGCAAACTTTTTCAGCATACCGGTTAACTTGGTAGGAAGAGAGACTGCCAGAGACAACTGGACTGCTACAAACTACAACTACTGTCATTCTTTGCAGCAGCTTTGGTGTGACAAAACTCATGGTAGGACAGGCATATTTAGCATTGCCCTGCCATTTGCTAGTCAATCTAGTTAGCTTAGTTTGTATCGCGACAGCCAAAATAATCCCAGGTCCAAGCCCAAGAGCAGGATGAATTTTTCAACTACAGGGGTTCCAATAAAGCTGTTTAACTTTCCCGTATGGCTGCACTGAGGAGAGTGTTGAAAGTGCACTAAAGAGGATTCTGAGCTCGTCTTTTTACAGCGGGAACTCAATCTGTACTCTCAGAGCATCCTCAGAAACTTGGAATTATTGTCCTGTGAGGCAATTTTCCCTATTAAATGGACTTAAATGTCTCGGCTCCCGCCCTTTTCAATTCACCTCCGAAAAGAGGAGGAGCCAGCCAATGTGTGGGAGTGCCGTTCAGCCAGCCGCGTAGCGGCTTGCCGCTCTGCCATCAGCCGAGTAATCGGCGATCAGAGCGATCGCTGTCATAGCAATCACTCCTCCTCCTCTTTTTGGAGGAGAGTTAAAAAAAAAAGGTGGGAGCCAAGACTTTTAATTCTTTTAATACTGAAACCAGCCAATTTCAGATTCCTATTTAGCGAACCTTTAATAACTCAAAACTTACTTCACCTAGAATGATTTCCCAAAACACATGAAAAAGAATGCAGCAAGTTCACATTACCCTGTATCACAGAGGGCGATGATTTAGCAGAGTTACCACGAAAAACATCTTAGCTGAATTATAGCAAGGTTACAACAGCAGCCACTCCTTCCTAACTGCACAATCACAACACAAAACATTGCATAATTTTGGCTGGTTTGTTTACAGACACGCTGCCACTGGTTCAACAAGAGCACAAGTTTAGACTTCACACAGCTGCAGTGTGATATACTTTCTTGCTCTCCTAAACACAAGCACTGTAGCTGCCATGTTCGGTAAACCCCTTTCGAATGCAAGGACAAGCCACAACGTCCATGTCCACCCTGTTGCTGCCATACTTTTTGTGAGCAAGCACACTCAATGCGATTTCAGGCCACCGACATCTCCCAAGCTGTATATACAAATGCTTCTTGATATCATTCTTGGAATTAGTGCCATTAGAAAAGCTCACTACCTCATCCTCTCTAAACACTGACAAGCTAAACCTCATGTGGTGCCAGTAAAAATCGTAGTACTTCAATCAGATGATACGGTGAACTAATAGCGCACAAACCAGGGTATAAGTGCACTTACAGTGAGGCTATTCGTGCAAGCTCTAATATGCTCTTAAAAACACTTCCACAGTGTATGAGACTGGGAATTGTCCGGAGCCAGTACCTGAAAGTAGTTGGCCTCGCAGTACTCCGCAACCTTCTCAAGATTTGTATGGCTGTCGTGGATGTTCTGCCGCCCATCCGGAATTTCGTGCTGGATGAGCGTCATGAGATCAGCCATGACGGAAGGCATTTTCAGGCCGGCTGGAAAGGCAAAGTCGATCAAATCAAGCGGCACATCCTGACAGAATGCCAACGGCCTTCAATATAAAGTTAAGCGAAGGTAATACTAGTATATATGAATGTTAAATGAGGTAAGTGCAGTTCTGTTTAGGTCGGGCGGTATGCCGGAAATATGCAAAACCGTTACAAAGCTATAGCATCTGGACTCGAATTCTCGCCCCTATCATCTAAGTACTGGAGAACCGCTTTTCAAACTAAGCCACGCTGAACGCGTCCACATCAGAAAACGGCACTGAGGTATGCGCCATCATAAATAAGTAGACAATGAGCACTGTGATCCGACACAACGAAGAGCAAACAAGTGACGCTGTCACGAACCCGCGAGCTGCGTTAGGCTTACAATGCGTCAAAACGAGACACAAGTAGCGCCGTACGCAAGAAGGTAAGCGTAACTCTGAAGTGAAAATCTTGTCTTCTCACCGTCGTTACCGGATCAGCAGGTACAGAGCAGGAATTATTCCTGCTGCACTTAATGAACTTCGGTTTAGTTGGGTACGCCCAACATTATTAGCTTGCGGTTTCTATCTCCAACTCTAGTCTAAAGTACTAATGTTGACTCGTTTCAGTAACGTCACTCAGCGTCTCTCAAGCATAGAGTTAATACAAACTCTCAAGATTCTTTAATAGTAAGTGAAAATTTTCATCCCAAAATTTCACATATCGCCGTTTTTCATATTAAAATTGATGTTTCGTATTTTTCAAGAGTTTTCCTGCAGCACTATGCCCAAATCAAAAAGTAAGACAAACTTGGTAAAAATGTCTATTAGCAGTCATAACTATTAAGAACGGTATTATTGATTTTTTAATTGGTCGATGCATGTGAAATTTCTTACTGAAAAAAAAAAAACAGCAACTACTTGTTGGCGCTGCATACCATACCAACACGAGAAAGCATAAAAAAACTTTCTACATACGCGACGCCATACTAATTAACATTTACCTATCTAGTACGAAACGTGTCGCAGATATGGCGTAGATGCAACGGGCTGCGTGTGTTTTGTTGCTGCCTGCCGCTCTACGTTAGGTCTTTCCCTCGTTTGGTAAGACTGCCAAGATTTTGCTGCCTTCGTGTTTCGACTTGGCTAGTGCAACGTCCTCTAGCATTTGTTTCACGTGCATAGTTCAAGTGGTGTGCCGGCGTGGGGTCTGCTTTCCGGTTGTTTACAGGTGTTTGGCCGCGTGACACCAGCGTTTTTTTCCTATCGCACGTTCGCTGCACTTTCGTCATTTGCGTAATGGAGTTGATTTCGCATAACAGTGCCACGCCAGCGAATACCTCGGCGCTCACTGTCCATATAACTCTGTTAGTAGAGAAGGATGTGACTTTCGCGCTTTGTTGTTACATGATTGAGCACGACCAGATGATAACGAGGCGTCCTCTTTTTCAGGACGAAGGGAATGCACCGTAAAAATGGCTGAAGCCATGAGTAGCGACTCGAAACACGACTCGGGTAAGCTGGTCATTGACCTTACTGAATTGTACACAGTCTCAAACTCCGTTTTCTCCTTAACTCTCCTTCAGAATGGGACCAGAAGACGGGCCTCTCAAGTCCAACAATGCTGGGCAAGTTTTCTTTCTCGCGGACATCGTCGACGGGATCCATAGACAATATCCTGACGTCGTCCTCGGCCCACAACACAGGTGCGGTTTCAGAACATAATGTGAATGTTTCTTGTAACTCAGGTAAGCAGATCACATAATTGCGGCTGCCAGGCTGTTATGCAAGAAGACACATCTGGCCGACAACGCCGCTGTCGATTCACGGCACACTTTTTTTTTTTTTAATGCGAAGGCAGCCATTCTTGTGGCTATCGTGCATAATTTCAGTGTATTTCAATGTATTTTCTTTAGTCTGTCCACTCTTGCAGTTTCGAATGTGGACTGTCATATTCACAGAACAGTGCTGCTTAAAAAAGGACACTGGGTGACCTGAGTTCAAATGTGACCCTATATTTTGAATATCCAACTTTTGTGGCATGCACCAACAGCTGTCCTGCATGAATTGTTGCAGCATTTCTATTGCTCTCACAGATGTGTAATCCACATATGTGTGCTCTTATCTGTTTGGATCATAGAGCAAACAACAGAGCAACAAGCGAGAGGCAAAGAAATGCTGCTACTGCTTGCTTTACAGTCATCTGTTTCATTTTTCATTGAAGTGCAAAATCGAAACCACTCCACTACTGCACCTGTCACAGCCCACATGCAGCTTCAGGATGTTGAACCAGACATGCCACACCACACCTCAGAATTCCATTCAGGCTGGCAGATCAGGCTGGTCGGAAAGAACCTGACGGTCAGCAAGAACAAAATGGGTTCCTGATTTCAAGACACCACTCATATGCCCTCAATATGTAAATCAAGTTCCTCCTCCTCAGCCATAGTAGCTTGACCTTAGAGTAATGAATATTAAGATGACTTGTTTGATTTGGTCCAGAGTTTGCACTAGCAGTGGCTGTGGTGGTCTCGGGCGTGATGAGCCATATTTATCACATTCACTGCGTTGTGGGCCACTGGCCCAGTGTTCCTGGCCTCACAGCATGAATTAATTAAGCTACCCACTGGTGGCCCCCGACGCAGTGGACATGTTGAGCAACTTTATTTAGGGTGCCTTAGGAAACCCCTTTGGGTGAGTGCCTTACATGATGGGTGGATTTATAGCATGATGTTAATAAGTCATTATATAGTAGTCTTGAAATGAACCGGGCTTGTATGGAAAATGGCGCTTTAGAGGAGAATGTTCCAGTCTTGGGCTGTTTTGACAAAAAGGAGGAAAGTGGGTCATGGAGTGAAGTCAAGGTGGATGAACAGCCTTGTGGTGACTGGTGCAGGCTGCAAAATGATGAGTGGTATTAAGGCGGAAGCCTTTAATGCCTCATCGTTGTAAGCAGGAGATGTCGACAGAAATGTCACGCTTTTCAATTGGTCGAAATAACCGTGACGTCACAGTGTGCGAATTTCAAATGGGGCCAATTGTACTTTGGCTGGTAACCATGCAACCAATTAAAGGGATCGTATAGTGATGCTCTCAGTAACTGGGAATGAGTTTAGTTAATTGCTCAATCACCCCATCTACCCAATCACCTTTCTACTCAGGCCAGATAAATAAATAAAACCAAGGAGGAAATTGGCCGAGTCCGCGATTCGAACCCCGGTCTCCGGAGTGCCAGACGAGCATGCTAACCACTCCGCCAGGCCAGCTCGATGGTTTGGAATCAACAAAGGCGCGTCTAGTGAATACAGTGTCTTCGTTCACTCCCATCTTCCTCCTTTCCCGTTACGGCGAGGTTCAGGAGTCCACGGAGGTATGCGAGACAGATACATTTCCTTTCCTCAAAAACCAATTTACCCACGAGCAAGGCGTAGAACTGAACGGGCGATGGCGTTCTGTGGACTCCCTGGCAGCGTTGCAAGACGCTGTCGCGTTTCACTCTTAGCGGCGAAGCTTAGCATCTTAACAACACATCAGTGACACAAGCAGCAACACCGCGCTTAAGGCTTTCGCCTCACCGCACTTTAGGTCAACAAAGTGCCCCCCCCCCTGAGTTTTTTTTAACCAGTCTGACAATTCTACATACAGTTTGAACTGTAGTACGACCAATTCATGGGTTAGTTATTGACCTAACTTGATTGTGTTATGGCATCAGACCAGTCTTACTGTGTATGTGCATGTCTGCATGTGTAGCCTTGAGATTTAACTTATTGCACCATCGCTGTGTGCAGATGATGAGGACAGTGACCATAAGTCTACCATTAGCTATAAGGAACGGAGGCGGGAGGCCCACACACAGGCTGAACAGAAGCGCCGGGATGCTATCAAGAAGGGCTACGACGACCTGCAGATGCTTGTGCCCACTTGCCAGCAGGACAGCACAAACTCATTCAAGATGAGCAAGGCTACAGTGCTCCAGAAATGTAAGCGCGTTTCTCCTGTGTGCCGTGCTGGAGAGCAATAGAAATCGCGATAGTGTTTGTAGAGGCAGTGATAATGTGCGTTAAAATGTGATAGTGATGGTGCAGAGATATAAGCGTTTTTAGTGTGATGTTGGAGTGTAATAGATAGGGTGTTGTTAGTGCGATAATGTCTGTGCAATGGAGAATGTAGAAACAAGGGATGTCTAATTCAAGTGTGCAACCTCTGTGAAATGTGTCTGCGTGAGCATTACCCTGCCAATGGCACACCGCTTTCTTATCTGCTTTCTTTAATTTTGTGTGTTTTTCTCTGTTCCTGAGCTTTCCTTTTTTTTTTTTCAGCCTGCCTTTTCAGTATTGCAATTCATTTGCAGTAGAATCTCAATGATACAGGCCGCCGTGGTGGCTCAGTGGTTGTTATGGTGCTCAGCTCCTGACCCGAAAGACGCGGGTTCGATCCCGGCCGCGGCGGTTGAATTTCTTTGGAGGAGAAATTCTAGAGGCCCGTGTACTGTGCGATGTCAGTGCACGTTAAAGAACCCCAGATGGTCACAATTTCCGGAGCCCTCCACTACGGCGTCTCTCATAGCCTTAGTCGCTTTGGGACGTTAAACCCCATAAACCAAACTAAACCAATGATAGAGTCAGGGCGGATATGAATTCTGGGACGATACAAGTTTGCGGAATTCTCTGGCTGAAATACATTATATGCAATGTGCGTTTGGGTGTTCTGAGCACACTGCCGCGGCACTACGGGTGATGCGAATCTGCACATTGCTGACGCGCGACCGCCAATCGCGTGGTATGCACCTCAAGGAGTGAGAGGTGGCATGCGGCCGTCAACAAATCCAGTCAGCCATAAACAGGTCTGCATGAACTTGTGCTTCTGCAGACGGGTTTTATTCGTGTTGGGATGAAACAGATTTCGGATGATCGGGATATTTTTTGCAGCCCCGGGAGATTTCTATGGAGATTCCACTCTGCCTCATTTGTTTACATTTCTTCATTATTTACTTTTACTGTTATTTCTATTTCGTGTTCTATGACTGCAAATGTCTTGAAGCACTTTTCTTCCTACGGTGATGCAGTAGACAAAATGCATACAAGATTTTGTCTTCGCTTAAGAAAACTTCAGTTTCCTTGCACTTCCCTTGGAGTCACTTTCTATTTGACCAGCGAATGCCGAAGAGAAATGTAAATACAGTGAAGGAATTTTGAGTGCCTGAATATTTCAAGAAAAGTACCGTGCTTCCTTTTGCAGCCATCGATTACATCACATTTTTGCTGCAACAGAAGAAAAAACATGAAGAAGAGCTGTCTGCATTGAGGAAAGAAGTTATTGCCCTGCAAATAATGAAAGCGTAAGGCTCATAAATTTGATTGATACAGCCAAACATTGATGATACCCGACTTGCTTCGGCTGTTTGTGTCATGTTTTACAACGGGTGCTTTCTTTTCTTTCCTTCGATAGTAACTATGAGCAGATTGTCAAGGTGCACCAAAGTCAACCTGGCCAAAACAACAACCATATCAGTGATGAAGTCAAGTTTCAAGTGGTAGGTAAACATTGACTGTTTCTGTATTCAAACATTGCAATAATCAGGTATGAGGGGCTATCGAACATTAGGCTATCCTATTTTATTTACTTTTATGGACTTGTACAACCACTGCACTGTTGCTCTTATTGATCATAACACTTTTTTTCAGGGATGCAGATTCATAATTTTACTAGGCCGATTCACAATTCTACTAGGCCAGTGTAGCTGCACTGGCCTATTCTTGCAGTGGCTTTGCTGATATTAAGGTTTAGTAAATGCGCACACACTATCGAGTTACCGTAGCGACTCGCATAATGAGCCAACTTCAATATTTTTTTGTTTCAAGCTATGAGGGACAGTTTTGGGCGAAGCAGTCAGCTGTTGACAGCAGTGTGGCATGTGCTGAGGCATGTGTTGTGCAAAGGCAGCATTATTTTGTTCCCCTAGCTGTGACATCTTACTTATTGAGCCGTCGACCCACAGAAATTGAAATTATTGCTTAGAAGTTATGGTGCAATAGAATCAAAGGTGTATTGGTGAATAATAAATTGTATTCTTGAGTTGTTGGCACTGTGTAATTTTTACATCGAACAAAAAGTGTGACCCATGTATTTGATGTCTGCTCCTTAAAAGTGCCATAATTAGTTTTAACCACAACCATTCAGTTTTCAGCTTGAAACATGTTTCAGTTCTTGTGTACATAGCTCACGTCCCCGTTCTTGTTTCGCCGGTTGCAGTTCCAGGCGATTGGAGACTCCTTGTTCCAGACGTTCAACTCGTCAATATCGGTTGCCAATTTTGCTGAACTGTCTGCATGCGTGTTCAGCTGGCTTGAAGAATACTGCAAGCCCCAGACGCTCAAGGATGTGGTGGTTCAGATACTGTCCCAGCTGAACCAGACCATGGGGTCGCAGCATTCCTAGCAGTGGCCATATTTTGTACGTGGCTGGGTGTGCACACTTGGTGCTCCTGAGTGCACTTGTCACTGCTGCTGTTTGTATGTTCTGTGGCAAGTGAGGAGTTTCGAAGCCTGATTTCTGCTTCTTACATTATGCGGTATCCACCGTTGAACCTTTTACTTGATGTGCAGATATGAGTGGCAGTACGACAAGTGTACGATGCGAGTACGACTTCTACATTGAATGAGGACAGCTGCAAGCTAGCTGGCATGCTCTTGTATCATATCTGCTACCTGTCAGTTGTCTCTTCAAAGCACATGCAGGCACATCCTTCACTTTTGCTGAAGGGGAGTAGTTCGTGTATATTTTAAATATTTTTGAGTTTCTTGAGATTCTGGGCTCCCTTCCTCAAGAAGCAAAGCAATATATCGATCTCGCTATGCTCACTACGCATGAATGTCGCTTCTGCGGTGGCCTTTGTGCCTCAGGTCAGCACCTGAGAGAAGCACTGAGCCTAGCCCTATTGGGGTGGGTTTGTACTAGTATGTTTCATCACCTTGTGTTGCCTTTGACTCGTGCTGTTCAGCTTGTTTCAACTGCAAGAAGTAAGTGCAACAATTCGACGCATGATTAGCTTGCGTTAAGCAGATTACATGCCCTGAGATTTATTGTTTCACTGAGAATTCATTCACTGATACACAAATGAGAGCTGTGAGGCATTTATACAAATGCAGAAAAATCTGCACACTTGCTCATAGTTGCCATTCAGTGTCCAGTAATGCTAAAACTACCAATATTATGTTATTAGAGGCCTGTAAGAACCCTGCGACTACTGGACATTCAAATTCCCATTCAAATAGCCCTTATTCAAAACTTCAATATTCATATATCCTCTACACTACTTCACATGGCAGCAATGATAACTACACCCCTGAATAAACCATTATTTCATTTAAAAGATTGGCAGACAATTATGCAGCCAACCATTACTGGCAATACATTCTTTTCATATCATGTGGGGCTGATCACCTCTGAAAAGCTCTAGAAGCAGTAAAACACAGCCAGCATGTGTTCATGCCTGAACTTAAATTAACCACAGTAGCAATGCTATACAAAGTAACGGTGTTGGAAACAGACTGAAGGAAGGTACGTAACAGATATGAAGCAATGCTGTATAAATGTGTTCGAGTGTTTCTTTTTTTCATTTCTGAAAGGCAAAAACTACCCTAGGGGTTGTTGGTCCATAGT
The DNA here is from genome assembly GCF_055824585.1 of Amblyomma mixtum. Lineage (NCBI taxonomy): Eukaryota > Metazoa > Arthropoda > Arachnida > Ixodida > Ixodidae > Amblyomma > Amblyomma mixtum. The sequence continues at coordinate 132,106,718 of NC_143017.1, read as the reverse complement.
GGACAACTGTGCTGCTTGAAGGCATAAGAAGACAGTCACCACACTAAAGTTAGGACAAACGACACAGACGACAAATCCCGCTTCATCTTAACTGTGTTGTTCATCTCTCAAGTTTAGTATGCCAATATCCTTCTTGTGCCTTCAAGCAGCGTGACTGGGCATAATGAACCATATCAGACAATGACAGAACTACTAAAGTGCTCTGTAAAGCATCCTGTGCTTTTATACTTACACTCCCAAGCAAGGCATAGCTGGACACCGGAGGATACATGTGCCTAATAAATGCCTGGGTGTTCCCACTTGACTTCTCGAAGTAGTAGGCCAATCTCTCCAGCTCTCTTGTCTGCCCATCGCTTTGGCACTGTCCCCAGAGGTCCGCCTCAGCACTCGCTTGGAGCATAATGAGCCGGACCACTCTCACGATTCCCAGGCCTGCCAAAAACAATGTTAAGAGAAATCAAGAGGATGTCCAAACTATGCACTGCCTTTCTAATGCATACACTCTAATAAAATCCAACTAAGCCAAGCAGAAGCGCACAGAAGGAATACAATGCCAGGAGCTAGTGTAATTATATCTTGCTTTCCTTCTGAGTGCACCACACTGATGATGGGCAGAAAACCAAGAGTTCCACTTCATGTGCTCCTACCATGCAGATCTCCCGGTATAGGCTCCGTGCGCTGCAGTTTGGGGAGAGCGCGTGGCGCCATCTGGTTAACAGCGGGGGCGAAAGGTGGGGGCAAACACAACTGGCTCGATCACGCGCGCGCGCCGCGCGCTCGATCCAGGGTGGTCGTGGGGCAAAAGGTGGATGCAACTCTCGTTCAGTTTGCAGACGGCGATAGTCAGCGGTAGCGATAGCATGAAAGGACGGGGGAGAATTGTACATTATTTGCAAAATGCCGTTGGGCATTCATTTAATCAGTGCTTTCAGGAAATAGCTGGAATAAAAGTCCTCTAACTTTGGTATATACTCGTCAAGAAATGCTTCGTCCTTTTTGATTGTTAGAGCTTGGTTTTAGGTTTTATTGGGGTTTAACGTCCCCGAGCAACTCAGGCTATGAAGGACGCCGTAGTGAAGGGCTCCGGGAATCACGACCACCTGGGGTTCTTTAACGTGCACCGACATCGCACAGTACACGGGCCTCTATAATTTCGCCTTCATCGAAATTCAGCCGCCGTAGCCGGATCGAACTCGCGTCTTTTGGCTCAGCGGCCGAGCGCCGTAACTACTGAGCCACCTCGGTAGAGCTATGCTTCTCTGAGGAGAATACACATAAAGTAAAGCAGTGTCAATTCTCATGACATACAGCATTATCATTATCTGCGTGTAGTACGAATGGGTTTTACGAAATTGTAAGTGCCCATTCACATAATGAATGTCACATTGCTGATTTGTCTGGGTCAATCAGACACTTGTTTCTTTGACTGTAAGGGCACTTAATTTTAATAAGTTGAAATGTGCCACAACGCGTGCACATGTGGCTCAGAAACGATTGTACAGGGGCTTTTCTGTCTACTTTTTTTATTTTTGTGGCAGAAAGATGGCAATCCATTATGCAGTCGATCCTGGATATTTTGAATTATTGTTTATATTGAACAGCCGGATCATCCCCTTAAAAATTACTGCAAAAGTACCGCTCGTGTGCATTGGGCTCGCATTCACAGGGACATTCGATATAACGGTGCGCTTCACCCCAGGAAGTGGAGCCATGGCGCTATAACGACCATTTTTTGTGCTCAGAGCCAGGTCAGTTATGCGGCTTTGGACAGCTCCTGGCTGTGCTAGCACTGTAAAACCGCTTGAAGAGGTGGATGTGGGGTGTGCTTGAGGCTAACATTTGGGCTCGTACTCATTTTCCAGCATTCAGTGCACAGCTTGCCAAACAGTGATGCCAGACTAACAGACCAAAGCTTAGCCGCTACTTTTACCTGGCATGCTTCACTTCAAAAGGCGTGGCAGCGACCAACTGCACCTGACCTTTAATGAAAGACATTTCTGTTTACTTTAATGAAAGACATTTCTATTTATAGTGTACTCTTAACAGGATCAAGCCTCTTGCAATAGCCGGTGACTAGCTCCAAGGCACTGTCTTCCGCGGCTTCGATGCAAAGCATGCTATGCCTAGCAACGCTTGAGCAAGCAGTGTGTTACCAGTACGCTGGCGGGCGGCATTGCACTGCAAGAAGCACATAGCTTGCATGGGTGTGTGGTTGTCACATTGTGGCCAGAGCTTCCTCTGTGCCACGGATCCCTAATTACTGTTACTGTCTATAGCATGGGTGCAGTGTGTTTTTGATTCTGTGTTACAGATAAGCTTATCGCCATTTTTCATATGCATTATCAATATATTAAACTATTTGGCAATCCCCTTCAATATATCCGGGTTAGACTATAATGCTGATTGAGTGATTGTCTTTAAATCTTTGCTGGCTTAACATGCTGTTGGCTCTTGAAAATTTATGAAACTTATTCCTATTTATTTAGTATTAAATGGGAATCCTTTGGAAGTGCGCAAACATGACTACATGTTTTATGTGGGTGTTTGTCTTTTGTGTAGGGTGGCATGCTTAGCAATCGATTGTGTAGCAGACATTTGAGAGCTGCTTGGGTGCATTTTGTGCTACTCGTTTGGTAAAACCTTGGTAAAAGTTTTTTAAATGAAGACATACTTTCGGATCTGTTTCTGGCCCTGCCCTTGGAGAGATTTATGTCTCGAAAGTCATGTCGCATTGCTGTGCACTTAAGCCCAAGGCACCTATATTTTCATCGCGGTGGTCATGGCATTACATGGCATGTGTGTGTACACAATTTATGCAGGGGTGTTCTGTACAGCACAGTGCCATGTAAAAATGTATGAAAGTACAAATAGCTCCATCTGGCCACCTTTGTGGTGGCCTCTTTTTCGCTGATCCCATATTTTCTATAATCTGCTTTTCACATAAGTTGTGAGTGCATTGTTTCTGATAATGTATGCCCATCTGTTTTTTAACCTTTGCTGCAGGTCTGTTCTGTTGGGATTGATTTCTTTATTTGGAAGTTTGCACATGTCGCCTCAGAAACAAACTGAAGGAACTTTATCATAACTTCAGCTAGTGGTATCATCTTGTCACGTGTAGGAAACTAAGCATGCGGTATATTGATTGGTAAATGCAAGATTTTGTCAAATCTTTTGTTGTTGAGTGCACTTTATAATCAGCCAAATGTGCTAGAAACTTATTGCTATAATTGTTGACATCACAGGCAGTGTTATATTTTAACATGAATAACATAGCAGCTAAGATGTTGTCGTACCAAATTTTAATTGTATGCATGAGAACCTATACCTGTTGCAAGGATGGTAGAATATCTGAGGTTTAAGGTCCCGAAACGCCATATGAGCTGTGAAGGATACTGTAGTGGAGGACTGCAGAATAATTGAGACCACCTGGGGTTTTTAACATGCACTTACATTGCATGGCACTCTCAATTGCAAAGAGGAGCTTTACATTATTGAATAATGTTCCTGCAGTGAAAAGTGCTGCTGTAATTCTGTAAGTAATGATGATTTGCTTTCATCTGTGGGATGAAGTTTTGTATCTATTATCCAAGCACTCTTGGCACATTCATAACCAGGATTTCAAATTTTAAAGCGATTTGGCACCATCAAATCTGCCTTTTGTTGTGCGTATGCAACTCAGTGTTTACTGTTGGCACCACTCTCTGGGAAGTTTCATGGTTATTTACTTATTGCATGGTTTGTAGGCAATTGTGAAAAATGGGTGTGATGTCCGCTTGGATCTCGAGTACAGACTGCAGGAGTATCTTCAGTGTGCAGTACATGACAAAATGTTTTGTTACATGCTTTGCTCAAGTGCTTAAGAGCAAAGGCAGTGTGTAAATATCCAGGAAGAGGTGTCGTAGTCCGGAGAGTAGATATATTTTTAGCTCATCTGTTTTGTTTCTGTAGAGTTCATTGTTGTGTCTATGGTACCTGTTCTGTGCATACAATTTGCTCTAGCCCTTCAACTTGATGGGATAATTTAGTTGCCTACTGGAATGAGTACTGCCTTCAGTTATGTGTTGAGATACTGTGTGATATATGTCTTCATGTGAAATAAAATATTGAGTTGTTTTGATTGGCTTGCAATCGGTACAAATGATTTGGGCGTGTGCTTACGCCTCTGAAAAATACTGTTTCTTTATCAATCGCCTGCTCTCTAAGATGCCCGCCGCATGAGCCAAAGAACTGCCGAACCCTTTTCCCTAATACCCCCCCCCCCCCCCATCCAAAAAAAAAGTGTGCAGTTACAAGTGCCATCTCTTGACAGAGCTCGCAACTGTAAAGCAATGATGTGTGGCCTCCGAGCATGGAAGACTGAAAGTTCCATGTCTCCAAGACTATACATTTAAAGGGGCACTAAGGACAACGCTATCAAATTTTTTTTTTTATTAAAAACCGATAGTTCGGCATTTTGTGGTTTTGTTGCTTCTTGCCCGGCAGCGAAAGGTGCATTTATTGCTAAGAGATACGGATTCGAAGTTCAAACTTCCCGCCGCTACGATTCGAACTCGGGACTCTCCGATGACGAAATAAAGGAGAAGAGTGACGTAAGTGGTGGAAACGGAAAAGAGGACTCCGTGATTACTGGCTGCGAGCGCTGCGCCACTCCCGCCTAGCAGCAGCCAAAATGAAAACTACTGCCGACCGGACATTGAAGGCCATTATCAGCCGTTGTCGCTTCGTTTACGATGGATCCTTCCCACATCGAAGTTCTTGCAAAGAACTGCGGCCTGCATTCAGCGACCTAAGCCCCACCCAGCGTGCGACGCTTAAGTTTTGAGGGCTGAAGGCTGGTTCACATGCAAGCGATTGAGCGGCGCGTCGCAGCGAAAATTTTCAACTTGTTGAAACCTCGCCGCTCGTCGCAGCGACGACTCAAAACAGGTTTTTCTGTCGCGGCGGCAGGATTCGCTAGCATTTTCGCTTGCATGTGAAACAGGCTTGAGGCGACGGCTCTGGCAAAAAAGTCCTAGCGCCCAGGAGTCGGCAGCGTCGCTGTCACCGCCGGGCCACCGTCACGACTGATGTGTAGCGACTGGTACGTGCGGGCATATTTAAATACTATAACAATAGTTTTCGTAGGGCTGGCTATGCAGCCCGATGTCTTGGTACGTTGACGATGCGAACACGCTGAGCGGTGCGTTCTAACGTGGAGGCGCGTTCCTTGTCGCAGTTGCATGCCGTTCCATGAACTTCTTCCGAGGAGCACTTAGGGAGGAACTTGGAGGCCCTCTGCTGCTCCGCCCTTGTAAATCGAGTTGCATAACTATAGTGTACTAGAATATGTACACCATAGCATAACGAAACCATGCAGGCACGCAGAATGCATAGCCGCGAGGCACCCCAGAACGTACCGAAACTCAGCTGGCAGCCTGTTGCGCCCCCAATTGCAGGTTTTCGTTGAGTTCCAAGATTCAGGCTGTCTTTTTTCCGTCTTCCTTATGTGATAAAAATGCACTAGCGGTTTCAAAGCAAATTTTATGTACTTCAATATCGATCAGACACGTAACCGTCATGCTTTGTGTCAGCCTCAAGGATCTGTCTTTTCTCCTATTTCATCACCACGCTTGTACTTGCGAGATTGGCCTATGGAGGCGATACTTCTGTTTTAATTCTTGCTGTTTTCTGCCTTACAAGAGCTTTTTTTTTTCAGAAAGAGTAGTGTTTTTGTCTTTAGGAACTGGTATTCTATTTATACAAGCCAAATTCAATTTCTTCTCAGTGTCCTTTCAACACAAGTGTCGTCTGCTAGCTGCGACTGTTCGCAGATCACTTCGAAACTATATGGTAGTAGACACCTGCCTCGTAACCGCGAAGAGTGCATTGCTCTCAAGTTAAAGCTAGCAGATGAAAACAACTGCGCTTTTATATTAACGAAGAAAACATTTATTATAATGAGAATAAAATACCGAAAAGCAGAATTTTATTTTTTGGAGTCGTCTTTGTTCAATTCAACGGGTTTTGCCGCTCCTAAACCGCAGACGTACGTACTGCTGCAGTTCCGTCTGTTCAGTGCCGGCACTTTATAGTACTATAGGCGTTTGTTTCCTAACAGTTCCTTCAGCGGCTGCCTTGCATTTTGTTCATGCTTCTGCCTTGCTCATTATGCGCTGCTGCTGCATGCCACAATGTAAGTCCACTCACCAAAGAAAAGAAACCGGTGTATCTTTTCATGAAATGTCATCTGAGAGCATGCAGTCTACACGAACGATGGCTGAAAGCAGTTTTGAATGACGACTGGGACACTATTGCGATGGGAAGTGTACACCGTCTGTCGCTTAGTTGCATTTTCGACTCTCAGATTTTAAACACAGCTGCTGAAACCAGGCGCCGTGCCTAGTGCATTCAGCGACCACGAATGACGCCCCGTAGAGCAAGAAAACGGAGTGGCCGTCCGCTGACACCCTGAACTCCTCAGCTGCACGACGCCAGCCACTCGGTGCATGCGATGGGATTCACATATGTCTGTACAGACGCCATGGTATGCAAGAAACGAGAAGGTGCAGTTTGTTCCTCAACTAAAAACTCTGAGCTTTCAGAAGCGCGCCGTTGCGAACACCTCGATCCATGTGCTGCTTGATTGAGTGCCAATGCACGAGGCGTATTCCGCGGCGCCAAAACTCGTCTATGGGAACAGACCATGAGGAAATTATTGAATGAATCCTACGCAGCCAAGAATAGTGGGATGCTTCACAGCCAGAATTTCTCGCAGCAACCTTAGTATGACCAGTACACTTCGGCGACTACAGGTGACACTATAGTCAAGTGGTTGAAATGAAAACCAGTGAGCAGATGAACAAAGTTCACGCAAGAGTGTAGAGGCCCTGTCAAGCAGAAAAAAAAGTATAAAGCACGGCCATGTCATAAACACTCTCAGTGGTGCCATTTAACGGGGAAAAGACAGTGAATCAAGTTGGATAGGAAGATCATTTGGGACTGTGGTTAGTCAAAAAAACCTGCATCTGCGAACAGGGTTCATTTCAGAGCCGCTGGGGCACGAGAACGCCTTCGCAAACTCAGGAAAATTTCGCAAAGCCTTATTGAAGTCTACACTGTAGGGGCTCGGCACATATCTTCGGTGGCACGTCATGAAACAAAGTGTGATGAAAAACACCTTCTCTTCTGTCAAATGCTCCGCGATCCTGAAGCGGCGTTGATCTTTCTTTAGCGCGTCTTGAAAAGCAGCATAAGCGACCTCTACGGCCGGAATCTCTGGAAAGACGCTGCGTTGCTTTTGCTGCTCGGGACAGGCTTCGCGAAGCGCGAATTCCTGCGTCGACTGCGCGGACAGAATCGAGTTCACCACGCTGCCGTTCGGGTGCCATCGTAAGCCACCTCGGTCCAGCGACTTCACTATTTCCAGCGTCATCAAAAAGCCGATACCCCCGTACAACATACCTCTCGTGCCGTTCCTACTGTACAATGGACTGACAAGCGACCCTATGGCGATTAGCACGCTGTTCAGAACAGCATCGTAGGTCATGGTTCCATGGAATTGAGCGGCTGAGCGTAGAACCTCTGGTACAACGCGATTCGCTTAGCTTCGCGAATGGCCTCATGAGATCGGATCCAGTGAGCCCCAAACGAAGTCTCGTTCTCCGGGAAGTCCTCGTAAATGCTTTGTAAGGATCGTATACTTGGGGTCACCTCGTCCGGCCACAGTCGCTTTCGGATGGCAATTATCTTTGAAGCGGCCATAAGTTTACTACCAGCGTCCAACCACTCGGACCTCGTCACCATTGCCACTGCTGTCGCAACTATAGGCTTTCGAAGCACGCATCCACCAATGCTCTGTCATGGCTGGACACCATCGAGGAGTAGTGTAACGCGGAAATAAGCGGCTTGTACGGTACTTCCACGGTCACTCCGCAGAACAGAGGGCGGGCTAGTTTGGCCATTTCAGCGTCTTCGAACACTGTCAGAAGAAACTTCGGACTTGCCGCTGGGCTGTACATCAGCATGAAGAGCCAATACACGAGCCGGAGTAGCTGCTGGTTGTTGTACTCTGCGAACAGGCTGCCAACAACCTTCATGTAGACTACATCCGTTATAAACACTTCGATACTCATTGTTGGACGGAACGGTAGGTGCGTTTGCAGTGCGTTAAGCCAAACTGCGGGTGAAAGAAACGGGACGTACAGTCGCGAGCAAAAAATATTAGCACAGATCACTGGCGATTAGAATTCGTATATCTCACCACGCGTCGCTGCGGTACGCAGACCTGCCTAACGGGCCGCTTCCATGTTTGCAGCCTAGGGGGGGACGGCAGGAAGTAAGCTTTATCAAGCGTGCGCCGCCCGAGCGGTGAAGTGCCGACCCTACGTGACTGTGCATGCGGCATTTATTTTGGCTCGGTTATCAAGCAAAGATATGGCTTCTTTTTATTACTGTTTTTTTTGTGTCCGCGGTGGTTTGTCAAAAGGAACTCGCGGGAACAATAGCTGATAGCGCTGCTTTTAGCCAGTAATTTTGCTGGTCCGTGGCAGTCCACTGAACCCCCCTAATACTGTAGAATGGGAACGGCCCGGCACTCTCGTTATCAGCCTCTTCGCCACCCGCAGCGCCACGCGTTGTCATTCCGGCGCTCTGGTGTTCCGTCTCGTGTGCTAATCTTTTTTACCCGCGACTGTACTTCCCAATATCACCGAGGGAGAACAATGCAGACTCCTTTAAAGGTCCTCTCAGGGCGTTGTAAAGGCGCTGCACAATTATGGCGGCTGCCACTATTGTCTCTTTGACGACTTTCTCGGTCACGTCAAGAGAGGCCGCAGCCGTGATTAAGCGGAAAAGTTTATCCCACTCCGAATCATAGGATGTAATGCGCTTGACGTTCCGTTGGAGCAACAGTAAAATATGCATGTAACGAGCAGGGGAAAAAACCAGCCGCCACTCAGGGCCTGGCGAGTCGGCAGTGGCGAGGGAGAACAATAAGGGGACCTCGTAGTTGAAGGCTAGTGATATGATGACGTCCAAGGCGTCCACGGCTTGCGTAGAAGTGAAAGGCGAGGTCAGTCCCATTTCATTCATGAACCGGTGGAGGTCGTCCATGCCTATGCCGTATTCAGAGTCGTCTTCCAGGCACAATGCGTACATGTTGAGCGGCTTTCGACCGATGGACAGCGTGGAGGCGCCGCTGTGAAGCGTTTGTCCCAGGGTCTGGAACCAGCTGTAGATAGCAGCGTCCATGGCAGACACGTATTCTTGGTGGTGACCAGGCGGAGCATACGTGCTTCGAGAAGTCTTCGCAGGGATCCACGTCGTTGGAAGTGACGTAAGCGAGGAGTGAAGCATGGCGCACGCAGTCTTCGGTCTGGCACAGGGGCTCTCCGGACTTCTGCGGACGATGTTTCAATAAAAGAAACACCACGGCGATGCACACGCCACAGAACGCACAGAACACAGCGATGACGATGATGGGACGGCACCACGGGGATCCATGACCCGTGGGTGTGACGGCGGAGTCGGGAACAGGCAACTGGATTGACACCACAGTACCAGGATATGTTTTGTTAAGCCCGCTGTCGAGAGAGACGGCGATTGTTTATTTCTCACCGTTTCTTTTACAGCTTTAGCTGTTATAAGGACGTTCCCCTGTAATCGCGTCGTTCCTCAAAGCCTACGTCATCAATTGCGTTTCTTATCACGTGACCAGAGATGAAGATTGGTAGTGTCGGTACGCTAAAGGCGGCAACAGGCTTGCGCGCTTTGCGGCCACCAGATTCACTTCCCTAACTGCCAGCGACTATGGCCGCCTTGGCGGTGCAGCATGCAGAGGCAGCCTAAAGTGTCTGCGTAGGCTAGGTAATAACAATAAATTATTAAAACCATTTACTCAGAATTTTACGCATGGCAGTGGTGTCACATGCATAATCATGGCTCTTCAGGTCACGATGGAAGTCGTATGCTAGAGTGCACTTTAAGTATGCCACGTGCCTCAGCGAAATGTCACCAAGATTTAAAAAAAAGCCGGACTGTCCTATGCGAGTCCTGCCGCTTAGTCTGCAGTATTTTTTTTCGCTTTGAATAGTTAATTAACACTAACTAGCGAACTTTTAAATATTACTTCCGGGAAAAAAAGTGTAAATTCGGAAGTTTCATATCACCTTTAAAAACAGCCGGATGAAATCTTTGCGGCAAGATACCGTTTACGTAGCTTATTCTACCAACCCTCGATGGAAACGCGCGAAATTCAAATTCTCGATGGAGGCGAAACGCAAGAGGTGCCCGTGTGCTGTGCGGTGTCAGTGCACGTTAAAGATTCCCAGGTGGTCGAAATTATTCCGGAGACCTCCACTGCGGCACCTCTTTTCTTTCATTCCTACCTTCCTCCCTTCCCTTAAGGCGTGGTTCAGGTGTCCGCCGAGATATGCGAGACAGATACTGCGCCATTTCCTTTCTTCAAAAACCAATTTACCAATTTATTTACTTGTCAGTGGTGCTAATTGAGCACCACAGATGAGCTCCCAGAGCAAACAGCTGAACAGCTACCAGAACACCAAGAAAATCGCACAATTTTACCCCGACTTCACCCGTACTTGAACACAGAACAAGCACACGTCCTCCGCAAAGTTCGAACCAACATTCTTCTCACCCCATTAATGCGGTAGAACCGGATGGTGTGACACAGCTCACTGTCTCAACTGCCCAGAGATCAGGACACAGCCAGAACACATTCCCTACTCATGTAACACTGCCATTACCTATCATTATTTCCATTACCCGCCCCCTCCTTCCTGGAGTGCTTGGATTCACTTATGCTCGGCAGATTATCAGCGGGCATTGGCAGAGCTAGCGCTCTTCTTCACTGGTCTTAATGCTGGCTTTAAATAGCTTTCTTCCTACTCCTTAGAGGAAAAAAATCCGCAGCGCTGATATCACGCACCCAGTGCGTACGCAACGTCCTGCAGGAGTAACGTTCATGAGATGAGCGGATTTTTTCCCCTGTCATTACGTATTGGGATGTTCACGTAGCACCGCTGTAAAGTGGTAGATTTTGAATTTCCGGGCTTCCTTTGAGGGCCGGCTGCAAAGAAAAGCTTCGTAAACTGCACCATCTTACAAACTTTTCAGCCGGCTGTTTATCAACGTGGTCTAAAACCTTCGAACTGACATTTGTTTCCCGAAGTCAGTATTTAAATAGCTATCTCTTTAATTACCTAACCTCGCAGGACGATAAAAATGATGAAGGCTAGGCCACACGACTCTCAACAGCACTCGGTTTAACTCGCCTAGGACACTCCGTCTTTTTAAGTCTTCGACACAATTGGCTGGGACAACTGGCATCTAGTCTTTTCATATTGGCGTGATGGGGCCGCGTGGGAACTTTTTATAGTCTTAAATTTCTCATGAAGGCATTGCAAGTCTTTCGGCACATTAGGATGACCACTACGAATGCCTTTCAGAAACGTCATAGGGACATTTGAAATGCACTGCATTTTCGCGTTCATGATTACACGTCTTCATCAAAACTATAGAGCCCAGTGATTGTGCTTCTGGACCACACCACGTGGCTCTTTATGCATCGCCAGCGCTGCAATTCTATTGAACGTTAATTGGAACGCTCATCCTCAACCTCCCAATAGTTAGGACTTGCGCGGCTACTGAGAGAGTCCCGCAGCAGAGCCTGGAAGCAACCTATCGGGATAGTTACTTTTGCCGAAAGCTGTACTTAACAGCCTTGGTCGGATGTTGCAGCTCTTTAATGAGCGCTTGCGACACATACTCCAAATCTACGACAGGAGAGAATGATTGTTATCTCCCTTTACCTTTATTGGTTTTAAATGTACCTCATTACAAAGCTCAGCAGGAAACCACATGGCTTGTGGACTTTCGACAGAAACTACTTCATTACAGCATCATAAAGGAGGTGGCGAACAGTTACTACGCTTTTCGCTAGTGAGTTAGCGTTTGAAGACTGTGTTTTAGCATAATCACGCTGGCCTTAGAAGTTTTCTTTTCCCGAATATGTGTAGCTCTCGACCTGGTTTCAATTCCATAGGTACTCGTTATGTTTTCAAAGCGCTGGATATTTACGGCCGCGGTCTGATTCGAACCGAATGTCTCGAGCACACTGGACTTGTAGTCTACTTCTACGCCATCGGTGCAGGACGAATTATAGACCGATTAGGCTAGTATTACGTCGTTTAAAATGTTCACTCTCTCCTTTATCCTTTCCCTAACGGCGCGGTTTGGGTGTCGATCCATCGAGATAGTGAGACAATTACTGCGAAATTTCCTTTCCTTAAAGCCAATTTTCATTTTCAAGCGAATTGCTCATAGAAAGGGGTGAATGTTGGAATTCAGTCAGCCAAGAGAACTGTTTGTTTTAGGAAAAGTATGATACGGTGTGCGGGATTTATCGTTCTGAACTTGCATGTTGGATTGCAGGGACGCCGGGATGCAGAACTATTGATTTTCGGCAACCTGGAATGCTTTAACGCGCACTGATATATCGCGGAGCATACGGATGTCTCAACTCTTTTTCATCGGAAAGAGTACTGGACACTAGATCGTGTTAGTGCTATCAAACAGGTTATAGAGGGAGCTAGAGGGGAGGGTTATAGAGGGAGTTTAACAAGGGAGCTCTCAAGTAGGCTTTTACGATTTTTCAAAACAAACCATAATTTGTGCCGCAAGTAACGCAAGATAATAGGCGTACACGTGTAAAAGTGAAATATTATGGCGGTCGATTTTGTAGGCTACTCCTTTAGGTAAAATTACCGAAGTGGGCATGTGTTTCCTCTTATCCTGCACCGAATTCGCACCACAGTCTACGCAACTGAGCATGAAACATTGTGACGATCGGCTTGAAATCTCTCGTCGGTGCGACGCAGCTGTGCGGAGCAGCTGGTGAAGCTAGCTGCTGCCATTTCACTTTTGGTCCGCGAAATCAA